>NW_026614184.1:0-15623 GCF_026230105.1 Diorhabda sublineata
AATTCGGCTTCAAATTAGGAAGATAGACTTTGAAAATTTTCAATAATTACAAAGTGACAGTTGACCTCAATGGGCTTCAGTCGATGTTATTCGATGATATCTGACAAAGTTAGATGCAAACTCACCTCAAATTTATGAGAAAGATGAAATTCGACTTCAAATTAGGAGATAGACTTTGAAAATTTTCCATTATTACAAAGTGACAGTCGACCTCAAAGGGCTTCAATCGATGTTATTCGATGATAATTGACAAATTAGATGCAAACTCACTCAAATATATGAGAAATGTTGAAATTCGACTTCAAATTAGGAAGATAGACTTTGAAAATTTTCAATTATTACAAAGTGACAGTTGACCTCAATGGGCCTTCAATGGATGTTATTCGATGATATCTGACAAAGTTAGATGCCAAACTCACTCAAATATATGAGAAATGTTGAAATTCGACTTCAAATTAGGAGATAGACTTTGGAAAATTTTCAATTATTACAAAGTGACAGTTGACCTCAATGGGCTTCAATGGATGTTATTCGATGATATCTGACAAAGTTAGATGCAAACTCACTCAAATATATGAGAAATGTTGAAATTCGACTTCAAATTAGGAAGATAGACTTTGAGAATTTTCAATTATTACAAAGTGACAGTTGACCTCAATGGGCTTCAATCGATGTTATTCGATGATATCTGACAAAGTTAGATGCAAACTCACTCAAATATATGAGAAATTGTTGAGAATTCAACTTCAATTAGGAAGATAGACATTGAAAATTTCAATTATTACAAAGTGACAGTTGACCTCAATGGGCTTCAGTCGATGTTATTCGATGATATCTGACAAACTTAGATGCAAACTCACTCAAATATATGAGAAATGTTGAAATTCGACTCCAAATTAGGAAGGTAGACTTTGAAAATTTTCAATTATTACAAAGTGACAGTTAACCTCAATGGGCTTCAGTCGATGTTATTCGATGATATCTGACAAAGTTAGATGCAAACTCACTCAAATATATGAGAAATGTTAAATTCGGCTTCAAATTAGGAAGATAGACTTTGAAAATTTCAATTATTACAAAGTGGACAGTTGACCTCAATGGGCTTAGTCGATGTTATTCGATGATATCTGACAAAGTTAGATGCAAACTCACTCAAATATATGAGAAATGATGAAATTCGACTTCAAATTAGGAGATAGACTTTGAAAATTTTCCCATTATTACAAAGTGACAGTTGACCTCAAAGGGCTTCAATCGATGTTATTCGATGATAATTGACAAATTTAGAAGCAAACTCACTCAAAATATATGAGAAATGTTGAAATTCGACTTCAAATTAGGAAGATAGACTTGAAAATTTTCAATTATTACAAAGTGACAGTTGACCTCAATGGGCTTCAATGGATGTTATTCGATGATATCTGACAAAGTTAGATGCAATTCAAATATATGAGAAATGTTGAAATTCGACTTCAAATTAGGAGATAGACTTTGAAAATTTTCAATTATTACAAAGTGACAGTTGACCTCAATGGGCTTCAATGGATGTTATTCGATGATATCTGACAAAGTTAGATGCAAACTCACTCAAATATATGAGAAATGTTTAAATTCGACTTCAAATTAGGAAGATAGACTTTGAAAATTTTCAATTATTATAAAGTGACAGTTGACCTCAATGGGCTTCAGTCGATGTTATTCGATGATATCTGACAAAGTTAGATGCAAACTCACTCAAATATATGAGAAATGATGAAATTCGACTTCAAATTAGGAGATAGACTTTGAGAATTTTCAATTATTACAAAGTGACAGTTGACCTCAATGGGCTTCAATGGATGTTATTCGATGATATCTGACAAAGTTAGATGCAAACTCACTCAAATAATATGAGAAATGTTTAAATTCGACTTCAAATTAGGAAGATAGACTTTGAAAATTTTCAATTATTATAAAGTGACAGTTGACCTCAATGGGCTTCAATCGATGTTATTCGATGATATCTGACAAAGTTAGATGCAAACTCACTCAAATATATGAGAAATGTTGAAAAATTCAACTTCAAATTAGGAAGGTAGACTTTGAAAATTTTCAATTATTACAAAGTGACAGTTAACCTCAATGGGCTTCAGTCGATGTTATTCGATGATATCTGACAAAGTTAGATGCAAACTCACTCAAATATATGAGAAATGTTGGAATTCGGCTTCAAATTAGGAAGATAGACTTTGAAAATTTTCAATTATTACAAAGTGACAGTTGACCTCAATGGGCTTCAGTCGATGTTATTCGATGATATCTGACAAAGTTAGATGCAAACTCACTCAAATATATGAGAAATGATGAAATTCGACTTCAAATTAGGAGATAGACTTTGAAAATTTTCCATTATTACAAAGTGACAGTTGACCTCAAAGGGCTTCAATCGATGTTATTCGATGATAATTGACAAATTTAGATGCAAACTCACTCAAATATATGAGAAATGTTGAAATTCGACTTCAAATTAGGAAGATAGACTTTGAAAATTTTCAATTATTACAAAGTGACAGTTGACCTCAATGGGCTTCAATGGATGTTATTCGATGATATCTGACAAAGTTAGATGCAAACTCACTCAAATATATGAGAAATGTTGAAATTCGACTTCAAATTAGGAGATAGACTTTGAAAATTTTCAATTATTACAAAGTGACAGTTCACCTCAATGGGCTTCAATGGATGTTATTCGATGATATCTGACAAAGTTAGATGCAAACTCACTCAAATATATGAGAAATGTTGAAATTCGACTTCAAATTAGGAAGATAGACTTTGAAAATTTTCAATCATTACAAAGTGACAGTTGACCTCAATGGGCTTCAGTCGATGTTATTCGATGATATCTGACAAAGTTAGATGCAAACTCACTCAAATATATGAGAAATGATGAAATTCGACTTCAAATTAGGAGATAGCCTTTGAAAATTTTCCATTATTACAAAGTGACAGTTGACCTCAAAGGGCTTCAATCGATGTTATTCGATGATAATTGACAAATTTAGATGCAAACTCACTCAAATATATGAGAAATGTTGAAATTCGACTTCAAATTAGGAAGATACACTTTGAAAATTTTCAATTATTACAAAGTGAACAGTTGACCCTCAATGGGCTTCAGTCGATGTTATTCGATGATATCTGACAAAGTTAGATGCAAACTCACTCAAATATATGAGAAAAGATGAAATTCGACTTCAAATTAGGAGATAGACTTTGAAAATTTTCCATTATTACAAAGTGACAGTTGACCTCAAAGGGCTTCAATCGATGTTATTCGATGATAATTGACAAATTTAGATGCAAACTCACTCAAATATATGAGAAATGTTGAAATTCGACTTCAAATTAGGAAGATAGACTTTGGAAATTTTCAATTATTACAAAGTGACAGTTGACCTCAATGGGCTTCAGTCGATGTTATTCGATGATATCTGACAAAGTTAGATGCAAACTCACTCAAATATATGAGAAATGATGAAATTCGACTTCAAATTAGGAGATAGACTTTGAAAATTTTCCATTATTACAAAGTGACAGTTGACCTCATAGGGCTTCAATCGATGTTATTCGATGATAATTGACAAATTTAGATGCAAACTCACTCAAATATATGAGAAATGTTGAAATTCGACTTCAAATTAGGAAGATAGACTGAAAATTTTCAATTATTACAAAGTGACAGTTGACCTCAATGGGCTTCAATGGATGTTATTCGATGATATCTGACAAAGTTAGATGCAAACTCACTCAAATATATGAGAAATGTTGAAATTCGACTTCAAATTAGGAGATAGACTTTGAAAATTTTCAATTATTACAAAGTGACAGTTGACCTCAATGGGCTTCAATGGATGTTATTCGATGATATCTGACAAAGTTAGATGCAAACTCACTCAAATATATGAGAAATGTTGAAATTCGACTTCAAATTAGGAAGATAGACTTTGAGAATTTTCAATTATTACAAAGTGACAGTTGACCTCAATGGGCTTCAATCGATGTTATTCGATGATATCTGACAAAGTTAGATGCAAACTCACTCAAATATATGAGAAATGTTGAAATTCAACTTCAAATTAGGAAGGTAGACTTTGAAAATTTTCAATTATTACAAAGTGACAGTTAACCTCAATGGGCTTCAGTCGATGTTATTCGATGATATCTGACAAAGTTAGATGCAAACTCACTCAAATATATGAGAAATGATGAAATTCGACTTCAAATTAGGAGATAGACTTTGAAAATTTTCCATTATTACAAAGTGACAGTTGACCTCAAAGGGCTTCAATCGATGTTATTCGATGATAATTGACAAATTTAGATGCAAACTCACTCAAATATATGAGAAATGTTGAAATTCGACTTCAAATTAGGAAGATAGACTTTGAAAATTTTCAATTATTACAAAGTGACAGTTGACCTCAATGGGCTTCAATGGATGTTATTCGATGATAACTGACAAAGTTAGATGCAAACTCACTCAAATATATGAGAAATGTTGAAATTCGACTTCAAATTAGGAGATAGACTTTGAAAATTTTCAATTATTACAAAGTGACAGTTGACCTCAATGGGCTTCAATGGATGTTATTCGATGATATCTGACAAAGTTAGATGCAAACTCACTCAAATATATGAGAAATGTTGAAATTCGACTTCAAATTAGGAAGATAGACTTTGAGAATTTTCAATTATTACAAAGTGACAGTTGACCTCAATGGGCTTCAATCGATGTTATTCGATGATATCTGACAAAGTTAGATGCAAACTCACTCAAATATATGAGAAATGTTGAAATTCAACTTCAAATTAGGAAGGTAGACTTTGAAAATTTTCAATTATTACAAAGTGACAGTTAACCTCAATGGGCTTCAGTCGATGTTATTCGATGATATCTGACAAAGTTAGATGCAAACTCACTCAAATATATGAGAAATGTTGAAATTCGGCTTCAAATTAGGAAGATAGACTTTGAAAATTTTCAATAATTACAAAGTGACAGTTGACCTCAATGGGCTTCAGTCGATGTTATTCGATGATATCTGACAAAGTTAGATGCAAACTCACTCAAATATATGAGAAATGATGAAATTCGACTTCAAATTAGGAGATAGACTTTGAAAATTTTCCATTATTACAAAGTGACAGTTGACCTCAAAGGGCTTCAATCGATGTTATTCGATGATAATTGACAAATTTAGATGCAAACTCACTCAAATATATGAGAAATGTTGAAATTCGACTTCAAATTAGGAGATAGACTTTGAAAATTTTCAATTATTACAAAGTGACAGTTGACGTCAATGGGCTTCAATGGATGTTATTCGATGATATCTGACAAAGTTAGATGCAAACTCACTCAAATATATGAGAAATGTTGAAATTCGACTTCAAATTAGGAAGATAGACTTTGAGAATTTTCAATTATTACAAAGTGACAGTTGACCTCAATGGGCTTCAATCGATGTTATTCGATGATATCTGACAAAGTTAGATGCAAACTCACTCAAATATATGAGAAATGTTGAAATTCAACTTCAAATTAGGAAGATAGACATTGAAAATTTTCAATTATTACAAAGTGACAGTTGACCTCAATGGGCTTCAATCGATGTTATTCGATGATATCTGACAAAGTTAGATGCAAACTCACTCAAATATATGAGAAATGTTGAAATTCCACTTCAAATTAGGAAGATAGACTTTGAAAATTTTCAATTATTACAAAGTGACAGTTGACCTCAATGGGCTTCAGTCGATGTTATTCGATGATATCTGACAAAGTTAGATGCAAACTCACTCAAATATATGAGAAATGATGAAATTCGACTTCAAATTAGGAGATAGACTTTGAAAATTTTCCATTATTACAAAGTGACAGTTGACCTCAAAGGGCTTCAATCGATGTTATTCGATGATATCTGACAAAGTTAGATGCAAACTCACTCAAATATATGAGAAATGTTGAAATTCGACTTCAAATTAGGAAGATAGACTTTGAAAATTTTCAATTATTACAAAGTGACAGTTGACCTCAATGGGCTTCAATCGATGTTATTCGATGATATCTGACAAAGTTAGATGCAAACTCACTCAAATATATGAGAAATGTTGAAATTCGACTCCAAATTAGGAAGGTAGACTTTGAAAATTTTCAATTATTACAAAGTGACAGTTAACCTCAATGGGCTTCAGTCGATGTTATTCGATGATATCTGACAAAGTTAGATGGAAACTCACTCAAATATATGAGAAATGTTGAAATTCGGCTTCAAATTAGGAAGATAGACTTTGAAAATTTTCAATTATTACAAAGTGACAGTTGACCTCAATGGGCTTCAGTCGATGTTATTCGATGATATCTGACAAAGTTAGATGCAAACTCACTCAAATATATGAGAAATGATGAAATTCGACTTCAAATTAGGAGATAGACTTTGAAAATTTTCCATTATTACATAGTGACAGTTGACCTCAAAGGGCTTCAATCGATGTTATTCGATGATAATTGACAAATTTAGATGCAAACTCACTCAAATATATGAGAAATGTTGAAATTCGACTTCAAATTAGGAAGATAGACTTTGAAAATTTTCAATTATTACAAAGTGACAGTTGACCTCAATGGGCTTCAATGGATGTTATTCGATGATATCTGACAAAGTTAGATGCAAACTCACTCAAATATATGAGAAATGTTGAAATTCGACTTCAAATTAGGAAGATAGACTTTGAGAATTTTCAATTATTACAAAGTGACAGTTGACCTCAATGGGCTTCAATCGATGTTATTCGATGATATCTGACAAAGTTAGATGCAAACTCACTCAAATATATGAGAAATGTTGAAATTCGACTTCAAATTAGGAAGATAGACTTTGAGAATTTTCAATTATTACAAAGTGACAAATGACCTCAATGGGCTTCAATGGATGTTATTCGATGATATCTGACAAAGTTAGATGCAAACTCACTCAAATATATGAGAAATGTTGAAATTCGACTTTAAATTAGGAAGATAGACTTTGAAAATTTTCAATTATTACAAAGTGACAGTTGACCTCAATGGGCTTCAATGGATGTTATTCGATGATATCTGACAAAGTTAGATGCAAACTCACTCAAATATATGAGAAATGTTGAAATTCGACTCCAAATTAGGAAGGTAGACTTTGAAAATTTTCAATTATTACAAAGTGACAGTTAACCTCAATGGGCTTCAGTCGATGTTATTCGATGATATCTGACAAAGTTAGATGCAAACTCACTCAAATATATGAGAAATGTTGAAATTCGGCTTCAAATTAGGAAGATAGACTTTGAAAATTTTCAATTATTACAAAGTGACAGTTGACCTCAATGGGCTTCAGTCGATGTTATTCGATGATATCTGACAAAGTTAGATGCAAACTCACTCAAATATATGAGAAATGATGAAATTCGACTTCAAATTAGGAGATAGACTTTGAAAATTTTCCATTATTACAAAGTGACAGTTGACCTCAAAGGGCTTCAATCGATGTTATTCGATGATAATTGACAAATTTAGATGCAAACTCACTCAAATATATGAGAAATGTTGAAATTCGACTTCAAATTAGGAAGATAGACTTTGAAAATTTTCAATTATTACAAAGTGACAGTTGACCTCAATGGGCTTCAATGGATGTTATTCGATGATATCTGACAAAGTTAGATGCAAACTCACTCAAATATATGTGAAATGTTGAAATTCGACTTCAAATTAGGAGATAGACTTTGAAAATTTTCAATTATTACAAAGTGACAGTTGACCTCAATGGGCTTCAATGGATGTTATTCGATGATATCTGACAAAGTTAGATGCAAACTCACTCAAATATATGAGAAATGTTGAAATTCGACTTCAAATTAGGAAGATAGACTTTGAGAATTTTCAATTATTACAAAGTGACAGTTGACCTCAATGGGCTTCAATCGATGTTATTCGATGATATCTGACAAAGTTAGATGCAAACTCACTCAAATATATGAGAAATGTTGAAATTCAACTTCAAATTAGGAAGATAGACATTGAAAATTTTCAATTATTACAAAGTGACAGTTGACCTCAATGGGCTTCAATCGATGTTATTCGATGATATCTGACAAAGTTAGATGCAAACTCACTCAAATATATGAGAAATGTTGAAATTCGACTTCAAATTAGGAAGATAGACTTTGAAAATTTTCAATTATTACAAAGTGACAGTTGACCACAATGGGCTTCAATCGATGTTATTCGATGATATCTGACAAAGTTAGATGCAAACTCACTCAAATATATGAGAAATGTTGAAATTCGACTCCAAATTAGGAAGGTAGACTTTGAAAATTTTCAATTATTACAAAGTGACAGTTAACCTCAATGGGCTTCAGTCGATGTTATTCGATGATATCTGACAAAGTTAGATGCAAACTCACTCAAATATATGAGAAATGTTGAAAGTCGGCTTCAAATTAGGAAGATAGACTTTGAAAATTTTCAATTATTACAAAGTGACAGTTGACCTCAATGGGCTTCAGTCGATGTTATTCGATGATATCTGACAAAGTTAGATGCAAACTCACTCAAATATATGAGAAATGTTGAAATTCAACTTCAAATTAGGAAGGTAGACTTTGAAAATTTTCAATTATTACAAAGTGACAGTTAACCTCAATGGGCTTCAGTCGATGTTATTCGATGATATCTGACAAAGTTAGATGCAAACTCACTCAAATATATGAGAAATGTTGAAATTCGACTTCAAATTAGGAAGATAGACTTTGAAAATTTTCAATTATTACAAAGTGACAGTTGACCTCAATGGGCTTCAATCGATGTTATTCGATGATATCTGACAAAGTTAGATGCAAACTCACTCAAATATATGAGAAATGTTGAAATTCGACTCCAAATTAGGAAGGTAGACTTTGAAAATTTTCAATTATTACAAAGTGACAGTTAACCTCAATGGGCTTCAGTCGATGTTATTCGATGATATCTGACAAAGTTAGATGCAAACTCACTCAAATATATGAGAAATGTTGAAAGTCGGCTTCAAATTAGGAAGATAGACTTTGAAAATTTTCAATTATTACAAAGTGACAGTTGACCTCAATGGGCTTCAGTCGATGTTATTCGATGATATCTGACAAAGTTAGATGCAAACTCACTCAAATATATGAGAAATGTTGAAATTCAACTTCAAATTAGGAAGGTAGACTTTGAAAATTTTCAATTATTACAAAGTGACAGTTAACCTCAATGGGCTTCAGTCGATGTTATTCGATGATATCTGACAAAGTTAGATGCAAACTCACTCAAATATATGAGAAATGTTGAAATTCGACTTCAAATTAGGAAGATAGACTTTGAAAATTTTCAATTATTACAAAGTGACAGTTGACCTCAATGGGCTTCAATCGATGTTATTCGATGATATCTGACAAAGTTAGATGCAAACTCACTCAAATATATGAGAAATGTTGAAATTCGACTCCAAATTAGGAAGGTAGACTTTGAAAATTTTCAATTATTACAAAGTGACAGTTAACCTCAATGGGCTTCAGTCGATGTTATTCGATGATATCTGACAAAGTTAGACGCAAACTCACTGAAATATATGAGAAATGTTGAAATTCGGCTTCAAATTAGGAAGATAGACTTTGAAAATTTTCAATTATTACAAAGTGACAGTTGACCTCAATGGGCTTCAGTCGATGTTATTCGATGATATCTGACAAAGTTAGATGCAAACTCACTCAAATATATGAGAAATGTTGAAATTCAACTTCAAATTAGGAAGGTAGACTTTGAAAATTTTCAATTATTACAAAGTGACAGTTAACCTCAATGGGCTTCAGTCGATGTTATTCGATGATATCTGACAAAGTTAGATGCAAACTCACTCAAATATATGAGAAATGTTGAAAGTCGGCTTCAAATTAGGAAGATAGACTTTGAAAATTTTCAATTATTACAAAGTGACAGTTGACCTCAATGGGCTTCAGTCGATGTTATTCGATGATATCTGACAAAGTTAGATGCAAACTCACTCAAATATATGAGAAATGTTGAAATTCAACTTCAAATTAGGAAGGTAGACTTTGAAAATTTTCAATTATTACAAAGTGACAGTTAACCTCAATGGGCTTCAGTCGATGTTATTCGATGATATCTGACAAAGTTAGATGCAAACTCACTCAAATATATGAGAAATGTTGAAATTCGACTTCAAATTAGGAAGATAGACTTTGAAAATTTTCAATTATTACAAAGTGACAGTTGACCTCAATGGGCTTCAATCGATGTTATTCGATGATATCTGACAAAGTTAGATGCAAACTCACTCAAATATATGAGAAATGTTGAAATTCGACTCCAAATTAGGAAGGTAGACTTTGAAAATTTTCAATTATTACAAAGTGACAGTTAACCTCAATGGGCTTCAGTCGATGTTATTCGATGATATCTGACAAAGTTAGACGCAAACTCACTGAAATATATGAGAAATGTTGAAATTCGGCTTCAAATTAGGAAGATAGACTTTGAAAATTTTCAATTATTACAAAGTGACAGTTGACCTTAATGGGCTTCAGTCGATGTTATTCGATGATATCTGACAAAGTTAGATGCAAACTCACTCAAATATATGAGAAATGTTGAAATTCAACTTCAAATTAGGAAGGTAGACTTTGAAAATTTTCAATTATTACAAAGTGACAGTTAACCTCAATGGGCTTCAGTCGATGTTATTCGATGATATCTGACAAAGTTAGATGCAAACTCACTCAAATATATGAGAAATGTTGAAATTCGGCTTCAAATTAGGAAGATAGACTTTGAAAATTTTCAATAATTACAAAGTGACAGTTGACCTCAATGGGCTTCAGTCGATGTTATTCGATGATATCTGACAAAGTTAGATGCAAACTCACTCAAATATATGAGAAATGATGAAATTCGACTTCAAATTAGGAGATAGACTTTGAAAATTTTCCATTATTACAAAGTGACAGTTGACCTCAAAGGGCTTCAATCGATGTTATTCGATGATAATTGACAAATTTAGATGTAAACTCACTCAAATATATGAGAAATGTTGAAATTCGACTTTAAATTAGGAAGATAGACTTTGAGAATTTTCAATTATTACAAAGTGACAGTTGACCTCAATGGGCTTCAATCGATGTTATTCGATGATATCTGACAAAGTTAGATGCAAACTCACTCAAATATATGAGAAATGTTGAAATTCAACTTCAAATTAGGAAGATAGACATTGAAAATTTTCAATTATTACAAAGTGACAGTTGACCTCAATGGGCTTCAATCGATGTTATTCGATGATATCTGACAAAGTTAGATGCAAACTCACTCAAATATATGAGAAATGTTGAAATTCGACTTCAAATTAGGAAGATAGACTTTGAGAATTTTCAATTATTACAAAGTGACAGTTGACCTCAATGGGCTTCAATCGATGTTATTCGATGATATCTGACAAAGTTAGATGCAAACTCACTCAAATATATGAGAAATGTTGAAATTCAACTTCAAATTAGGAAGATAGACTTTGAAAATTTTCAATTATTACAAAGTGACAGTTAACCTCAATGGGCTTCAGTCGATGTTATTCGATGATATCTGACAAAGTTAGATGCAAACTCACTCAAATATATGAGAAATGTTGAAATTCGGCTTCAAATTAGGAAGATAGACTTTGAAAATTTTCAATTATTACAAAGTGACAGTTGACCTCAATGGGCTTCAGTCGATGTTATTCGATGATATCTGACAAAGTGAGATGCAAACTCACTCAAATATATGAGAAATGATGAAATTCGACTTCAAATTAGGAGATAGACTTTGAAAATTTTCCATTATTACAAAGTGACAGTTGACCTCAAAGGGCTTCAATCGATGTTATTCGATGATAATTGACAAATTTAGATGCAAACTCACTCAAATATATGAGAAATGTTGAAATTCGACTTCAAATTAGGAGATAGACTTTGAAAATTTTCAATTATTACAAAGTGACAGTTGACCTCAATGGGCTTCAATGGATGTTATTCGATGATATCTGACAAAGTTAGATGCAAACTCACTCAAATATATGAGAAATGTTGAAATTCGACTTCAAATTAGGAAGATAGACTTTGAGAATTTTCAATTATTACAAAGTGACAGTTGACCTCAATGGGCTTCAATGGATGTTATTCGATGATATCTGACAAAGTTAGATGCAAACTCACTCAAATATATGAGAAATGTTGAAATTCGCCTTCAAATTAGGAGATAGACTTTGAAAATTTTCAATTATTACAAAGTGACAGTTGACCTCAATGGGCTTCAATGGATGTTATTCGATGATATCTGACAAAGTTAGATGCAAACTCACTCAAATATATGAGAAATGTTGAAATTCGACTTCAAATTAGGAAGATAGACTTTGAGAATTTTCAATTATTACAAAGTGACAGTTGACCTCAATGGGTTTCAATCGATGTTATTCGATGATATCTGACAAAGTTAGATGCAAACTCACTCAAATATATGAGAAATGTTGAAATTCGACTTCAAATTAGGAAGATAGACTTTGAGAATTTTCAATTATTACAAAGTGACAGTTGACCTCAATGGGCTTCAATGGATGTTATTCGATGATATCTGACAAAGTTAGATGCAAACTCACTCAAATATATGAGAAATGTTGAAATTCGACTTCAAATTAGGAAGATAGACTTTGAAAATTTTCAATTATTACAAAGTGACAGTTGACCTCAATGGGCTTCAATGGATGTTATTCGATGATATCTGACAAAGTTAGATGCAAACTCACTCAAATATATGAGAAATGTTGAAATTCGACTTCAAATTAGGAAGATAGACTTTGAAAATTTTCAATTATTTCAAAGTGACAGTTGACCTCAATGGGCTTCAATGGATGTTATTCGATGATATCTGACAAAGTTAGATGCAAACTCACACAAATATATGAGAAATGTTGAAATTCGACTTCAAATTAGGAAGATAGACTTTGAAAATTTTCAATTATTACAAAGTGACAGTTAACCTCAATGGGCTTCAGTCGATGTTATTCGATGATATCTGACAAAGTTAGATGCAAACTCACTCAAATATATGAGAAATGTTGAAATTCGGCTTCAAATTAGGAAGATAGACTTTGAAAATTTTCAATTATTACAAAGTGACAGTTGACCTCAATGGGCTTCAGTCGATGTTATTCGATGATATCTGACAAAGTTAGATGCAAACTCACTCAAATATATGAGAAATGTTGAAATTCAACTTCAAATTAGGAAGATAGACATTGAAAATTTTCAATTATTACAAAGTGACAGTTGACCTCAATGGGCTTCAGTCGATGTTATTCGATGATATCTGACAAAGTTAGATGCAAACTCACTCAAATATATGAGAAATGTTGAAATTCGGCTTCAAATTAGGAAGATAGACTTTGAAAATTTTCAATTATTACAAAGTGACAGTTGACCTCAATGGGCTTCAGTCGATGTTATTCGATGATATCTGACAAAGTTAGATGCAAACTCACTCAAATATATGAGAAATGTTGAAATTCGACTCCAAATTAGGAAGGTAGACTTTGAAAATTTTCAATTATTACAAAGTGACAGTTGACCTCAATGGGCTTCAGTCGATGTTATTCGATGATATCTGACAAAGTTAGATGCAAACTCACTCAAATATATGAGAAATGATGAAATTCGACTTCAAATTAGGAGATAGACATTGAAAATTTTCAATTATTACAAAGTGACAGTTGACCTCAATGGGCTTCAGTCGATGTTATTCGATGATATCTGACAAAGTTAGATGCAAACTCACTCAAATATATGAGAAATGATGAAATTCGACTTCAAATTAGGAGATAGACTTTGAAAATTTTCCATTATTACAAAGTGACAGTTGACCTCAAAGGGCTTCAATCGATGTTATTCGATGATAATTGACAAATTTAGATGCAAACTCACTCAAATATATGAGAAATGTTGAAATTCGACTTCAAATTAGGAAGATAGACTTTGAAAATTTTCAATTATTACAAAGTGACAGTTGACCTCAATGGGCTTCAGTCGATGTTATTCGATGATATCTGACAAAGTTAGATGCAAACTCACTCAAATATATGAGAAATGATGAAATTCGACTTCAAATTAGGAGATAGACTTTGAAAATTTTCCATTATTACAAAGTGACAGTTGACCTCAAAGGGCTTCAATCGATGTTATTCGATGATAATTGACAAATTTAGATGCAAACTCACTCAAATATATGAGAAATGTTGAAATTCGACTTCAAATTAGGAAGATAGACTTTGAAAATTTTCAATTATTACAAAGTGACAGTTGACCTCAATGGGCTTCAATGGATGTTATTCGATGATATCTGACAAAGTTAGATGCAAACTCACTCAAATATATGAGAAATGTTGAAATTCGGCTTCAAATTAGGAAGATAGACTTTGAAAATTTTCAATTATTACAAAGTGACAGTTGACCTCAATGGGCTTCAGTCGATGTTATTCGATGATATCTGACAAAGTTAGATGCAAACTCACTCAAATATATGAGAAATGTTGAAATTCGACTTCAAATTAGGAAGATAGACTTTGAGAATTTTCAATTATTACAAAGTGACAGTTGACCTCAATGGGCTCCAATCGATGTTATTCGATGATATCTGACAGATGCAAACTCACCCAAATATATGAGAAATGTTGAAATTCAACTTCAAATTAGGAAGATAGACATTGAAAATTTTCAATTATTACAAAGTGACAGTTGATCTCAATGGGCTTCAATCTATGTTATTCGATGATATCTGACAAAGTTAGATGCAAACTCACTCAAATATATGAGAAATGTTGAAATTCGGCTTCAAATTAGGAAGATAGACTTTGAAAATTTTCAATTATTACAAAGTGACAGTTGACCTCAATGGGCTTCAGTCGATGTTATTCGATGATATCTGACAAAGTTAGATGCAAACTCACTCAAATATATGAGAAATGTTGAAATTCGACTTCAAATTAGGAAGATAGACTTTGAAAATTTTCAATTATTACAAAGTGACAGTTGACCTCAATGGGCTTCAATCGATGTTATTCGATGATATCTGACAAAGTTAGATGCAAACTCACTCAAATATATGAGAAATGTTGAAATTCGACTCCAAATTAGGAAGGTAGACTTTGAAAATTTTCAATTATTACAAAGTGACAGTTAACCTCAATGGGCTTCAGTCGATGTTATTCGATGATATCTGACAAAGTTAGATGCAAACTCACTCAAATATATGAGAAATGTTGAAATTCGGCTTCAAATTAGGAAGATAGACTTTGAAAATTTTCAATTATTACAAAGTGACAGTTGACCTCAATGGGCTTCAGTCGATGTTATTCGATGATATCTGACAAAGTTAGATGCAAACTCACTCAAATATATGAGAAATGATGAAATTCGACTTCAAATTAGGAGATAGACTTTGAAAATTTTCCATTATTACAAAGTGACAGTTGACCTCAAAGGGA
>NW_026614185.1:0-15319 GCF_026230105.1 Diorhabda sublineata
AAACGCCGACTAAACGAGTGTAGACAGGTTGCTTCAGTCTAGTTTATTAGTACAAGGTGAGGGGATAATTTTTATTTGATTTGGTAGCGTGTTAAAATGTCTCGTTAGAGTGAAGCGACAACATTAAAGTTTGTAGAAGAATATTGCGAAAGGCGATGCCTATGAGGTACAAAGGCTATAATTTATAAAAATTAACAAGCTCGGGATTCGGCGTATAATGAAATTGAGGAGATCGTGGGCATAAAAGGATTCGGAGTGCCTGAAATGAAAAACAAGATACGGGCGTTGAGGTTAACTTAGTCTCAAGAAAAAAAGAAAATAAGGGATTTGATGAAGTCGGGAGCAGGATCGGAAGATACATATAATACATGAATTATAACGTACCTTGCGACCACGTGTTTGTTAGATGTTCCGGCAATATCATCTACACCTCTTTCTGCGATAGTTATTTGAAAATACTTTCAGTTCATTTTAGCGGAACACAATGATAATAAAACTTCACAATGACAGCAATATAAGTATGTTGACACTGACAAATTAGAAAGTTGCGCATCATAGGATGCGCACCAAAAACGTAACGAGGTCGTTCATGGATAGATTTTACTCCTCACATTTTTCTCATACCGAGCCCCTTATATATGCAAATCGATTCTTAAGGAGTGAACTCCAAAAACTTTTATTATTTCTTAAATCTGTCGGCCACTAAAATTTTTCCCCTCGTAAATATCAAGTCCACAATTTTTAGATGGTACCCGGTATTATAAATTCAAAGTTGTATTACCCAAGATGTTATAATTAATTCGACTTGAGTGAGTTAGTTATAAATGAAAATTATATCAATAAAATCAACTTTTCAAAATGAACTTCACAAAAAATATCCAAGCTGCAAGCAAAAAAGTAAAAAATCCCCCACCTAATCAAATTTGTCGAATTCGCCTTCGTGGTTTTCAAGTTAAACAAAATATAACATAAAAATTTCTTACGGAAAATTACTTTTTCATTAAAATTGCGATTCTCAAATCAAAATCCCTACAAAATTATACAAAATCATTCTCACTATAACGATATTTTAAAATAAAATTCTGCTCGCTTTTGTTTCAAACTTGATTTTATTAGTTGTTTACAATTAAAAGTTTTAAGATTTTTATTATTTAACAGAAGAGAGGCCCACAAATTATAATTTTCGGTTTTCGAAATTTATTTTTAAAAAATTTTATTTTACAATATTCGAATGAATACAATTAATCTCAAGAGCGAACTAATT
Organism: Diorhabda sublineata; assembly: GCF_026230105.1. NCBI lineage: Eukaryota > Metazoa > Arthropoda > Insecta > Coleoptera > Chrysomelidae > Diorhabda > Diorhabda sublineata. The sequence continues at coordinate 1,265 of NW_026614185.1, forward strand.
ATAAATATTGTTAAGTTGTTTACAAAAGTCTTATTTATAATAAAATATATGCTGATACATGTTTACGATATTTAATAAATGCTGATACATGTTTACGATATTTAATAAATGCTGATACATGTTTACGATATTTGATACAATTGCGTTTTTATAAAATGTCCTTCAAGAATTTTCTACATGTAACTCCTCCATCCCTAAGAATGAAAATGACGGAAGTATTTTTCATCTCTTGTTTTCTTCTTTCTTCTAATTCGACGTCTTCTTTCTTCGTTTCTTCGATTTTCTATTTTCTTACAAATTTATATCTACGAATTTTTTTTTAAACGACTTGTCACACTTCCTCAGCAATTTGCTGGGAAACATTCACCACCTCTGCGGAGTCCTGCTTTGCAGAGGGGCTCGGACGGTTGGAGTGTCCTTCTAGTCGTCTACGGCCCCTTTCGTCACTTATGGCATCGTTCCTGGAACATACTTCATGAGTGACGGGCTATCAGTGGTTTCCTTCTACCCTACGTCTCCCTTCCCCTCTAGGGATTAGGAGTTCGGGTTCCTTTCTTTCTGCTGTCTTTGTCTTTCATCTTTTTCCTTGTTGCTGAGAATACTCTTAGCCATGTTCTGCACCGATTTCCAGTTCTCTGAGCTGTCAAGCATCTTCTCTACAATGTTGTCTGGAGTGAGCTCGCATTCCAGCTGTCTGCAAGTCCTGTCTCTGACCTCTCTCCACTTGTAGCATACGGCAGTGTCTACGGCGGCACAGTATATACATCTATCCGTGGTGTCTTTTCTGAACCGTTTGGCATAAACTCGAAAGACGCCATGTCCTGTTAGGACCTGTGTCAGGTAGTAGTCTATTTGGCGGTGCTCGCACTTAACCCACGGCTTGATGTCTGGTATTAACCTTTTGGTCCATTGGGCCTTTACTGTCTCACCTTCCCATCTAGTTTGCCATGTTGTGAGGGAACTTTCTCTAGCTTCGTTGCTATTCTGTAGCGATTTGTACTTGGATGTTCTTTCCTGAGCTAAGAGATCAATGGGCACCGTAGCCGTAATTACTTGGAGTGCTACCCCAGACACAGTTCGGAAGGCGGAGGCTACACGCTGCAGCATGTCTCTTTGTGCTCTATTGACCGTAGTATAGTGCTTTTTTCTCATAAGCGCTTTTTGCCATATTGGAGCTCCATATAGGACAATATTTTGCATAGCACTACACAACTGTGCTCTTTTGCTTTACCTAGGACCTCCTACGTTTGGCATAATCCGAACAAGTTTGGACACCCTTTCTATTGCTTTCTTTGTTACTGTTTCTACAAGTTTGCCAAAATTTCTACTTTCGTCAATGGTTATACCTAGGTATCTCAGGTTCTTTGCTGGCTTTATATTGACTCCGTCTACGCTGAAGCTTATTTGCTCCCTCTTTTGTTTACCCTTTAGTAGGATTGCCTCAGTTTTGTGGGGGGCAAGAGCAAGCTTGTTGTCTCTCATCCAGGTATTTATTTTTTCCAGGCACATGTTGGTGTTAGTAACCAATGTCTGTTGGCTTTCTGCTCCGACTATCAGCGCCAGATCGTCAGCAAATCCTATTGTTACAGCATTACGAGTTAGTTCTAAGCTCAGCACGCCGTCATATAGTACATTCCACAGCATTGGGCCCAGGACGGAACCCTGGGGAACACCTGACGTAATATCCACCTCCCTATTCTTTTCTAATTGCAGCTTTCTGTTTCTTACATAGTTAGAGACAAGGCTTATTAGATATGTCGATATTTTCCTTTTTTGTAGCTCTTTGATAATCAGGCTGTGGCATGCAGTGTTGAAAGCATTCTTAACGTCAATTGTGACAAGGTGCAGAATCTACTTTTGAACTCCGTTACAGTATTCAGTGCAGCTTCTACAGCCTGGATCGTGGATTTCCCTTTTTGAAACCCATACTGACACATGTGCAACCCTCCTCTGTCTTTAAGCTCATCTTGTAGTCTTTCCCGTATGAACGCTTCTAGTAACTTGCTCAAAGAATTTAACAGACAGAGTGGTCTGAAGGAACTAGGTAACTCAGCTGACTTTCCTGGTTTTAGTATTAAAACCATCTTTGCAACTTTCCATTCATTTGGAAATTCCTGTTTTTGGAGTAGTTTGTTCATCATACCTAATAACCAGTCTGGGGTACAATCTGCTACTATTTTGATAGCCTTAGGGGGAATTTGGTCAATTCTAGGTGATTTTCCACATTTGATACCTTGGGCTACCTTCCTTAGCTCTTCTGCTGTGAAGGGTGGGGCTGGAGCTTCCTTTTCAGGGTATCTCCACTTATCATTTCCGGGTGGAAACAGTACTGCCACGATTTCGGATTTCTTTTCGATGTCAAGCTCATAGGGTTTTAGAGTATTAAGCTTTTTTGCTACTAGCTTATACGCATCTCCCCATATATTATTATCAAGTTCTTTGCATATGTCGTTCCAGTGTTTCTTCTTTGATTCCTTAATTAGGCAGCAGAGTTCCCTTCTATTGGTCTTGTACGCCTCTTTCATTGCTTCAATATCGTCTCGATTCTTAATCTGTTGCATAGTGACCGTTTTTCAGCAATGTTTTCATACCACCAATACGGTGTTTCAGTCTTTGGAATTCGATTTTGATTAATTTCAAATGCGATATGTTTGTGCTCTGTCAGTGTTTCGGTATCAAGTATCTCCCAGTTGATTACTCTTTGAGATACACGATTGGTTGCTATGGTGACATCAATAAAGGACTCGCTATCTCCTCGGATAAATGTGGGCTCATTTCCAGTATTCAGAACCACCAAATCGCGAGCGTTGATCCATTCCACCCAGTATTGACCATTTACATCGGTTACAGGTGATCCCCACATTGGGGACTTGGCATTTAGGTCTCCCAGAATAATGGCATCACTGTTGTTCGTTATGTGCTCCATTATACTGTCCACCTCAGTTTTGTAGTCTTCCAATCTGATGTTTGGGGATATATAGCAACATATCAGCTCAAGATCTTTGAGTTTGATAATTACGTGACCATCTCCGGCTACGTGGTTTATTACGCCAAGCTTTTTATTCAGAAGTACGACCCCCACATTATGCCTGCTGTCCTTGATCCAGTTTGCTTCTTTGGTTCTTCTTTTGTTCGGTTCCCCAGTTACCAAAATATCAATACATTGCTAAACTGCGGTGGCATACGCCATGGCTTGAGCTGCATAGGCACGTCCAACGTTCGCTTAAAGTATTTTAATATTGAACACTAAAGTTTTGACCGCGTGCAGTGCTGAGTCTGCGTCTGGTGTCACTAATTGCTTTTGATTTTTCTTTTACAAGCTTAAGGTAGTAAGGGCAAGCAGTCTGATCAGCTCTGTGACCGTCTTTTTTACATGTTAGGCAATGGCTTTTGTTAGGACAGTCTCTGGCCTTGTGGTTATCCTTGCCGCATTTAAGGCACATCTTCGAGTTATCGGTTCCTTTGCATTCATTGGTGCGGTGGTCAAACATTTGAAACACCTGGTGATTTTAACCCTTGCTCGGACCTGGCACGGTGCCCACCCTATTCTCACGGTATCCATTTTGAGTAATTCGCTGGCCACTCTTCTTTTGACCGCAAGTGTAGCAGTTTGGTTTCCCCTCTGGTTTGGTCTGCAAGAGAGCACTCGAACGTCATCTTCTTTTGCGTTTGCTACGCTTTTCCTGACATCTTGCTCTATCTGTTTTGCGTTCATATCTCCGTCTATGTCCGCGATATGAATAAAGTCTTCATCTCTTTTAATTTCGACCTGGGTATCTTTATCTTTGTCCATTATAGCTTGTCTGAGGGCGATTACTTGATTTTTTTCTCCAAGTATCTCCATAAGGACATCACCCTTAGCAGTTTTCTTAATCTCTTTTACCTTAACACCCATCTCGTCTATGTTCACACTACTCTTGATCGAACGGAGTATGTCAGCATATTGCTTTCCTTCAGATTTGATTATAATCTTCTCTGTTGTCGTCGCTGGCCCTCCCTTACTTGACTTAGGTGCTAGTCGGCTTGGATCTCTAGGTATAATAACTTGCACTTTGACCTCAGATCCCCTGAAGATACCTTCAGCGCACTTTCTAAGGTAGATTTTATCAATTTTGCCGAAGGCTACTACTTGAATTTCCGTCACTCCATGGTTTTGGACCTCTGCTTGCAGTTTGCCTAGCAATTGATATAGTTGACCCATGTCGTTTTTCCCTTCTGGGTTGACCTTGTATGGCAGCATGTACATGGTTCTTGACCTTGCTCCATTTTTGCCTTTGCTGAGTATGACCTCGGTGTTCGTCCTCACAAATTCAATACACCCTTCCTCAAGCTCTTCGCTTGTTATTTCCGGAAAGTTGCATTTTAGGTCGCTTTCCGTAGTGGTGGTCAAGGTTACATCAGGGTCTGCTACTATTACCAGGTCTCCTCGTAGCTCTCTAAGCGATCCCAGCTCTGTAACACCGGTGCTTTGGTAGCAGCTTTCTGGCCACTCGAGATGTATTACCTCTTCTAGCCCTGTCCATCCTTTTCTTGCTGTTATTTGCGTCTCTACCCTGGTGCGTATTTCATTTGTAAGATCGAATAACTCTCGTCTTATGTCGGTTTCATCAGCTTGGACTTTGTCTTGCGTAGCTAAGATTATTGTCCTCTGGTTTAGCTGAATTATTAGCAGTTTTGCTCTTACCTGCTGATGATTGCTCAGTGTTGTTTCGCACCATCTGCGTGTGTCTGATGCTTAAAACATCCATTTTTCTGTTCAGGGTTGCCATTATGCTTACGAGCTCTCTCGTTATTACCTTGATTTCAGTTTTTACCTTTGTACTCACTTTGACTTCATTTTTTAATTCGTCAACTTTTTTATTAAGACTACCCAAGGCGGTCAAAGCAGCAGTCATCTCTTGGCTAGTATCATCCGGGATATGCTTTCCATGTGAGTCTCGCTTTCGTTTCTTTTTGGCTGGACTGGTATTTTTTGCCGGTCCGTCATGACTGTTGTCGCTACTTGCTTCGTACGCCGTGTTACTGGGGCTCCCAGTCTTGACATCTTGGCGTGTGCCAGAGTTTGTCTCTAGGCTAACAAAAACATCATCCGTGGCAGAGGCAATTGAATCTTTGCGATTCATTGGTGGTGTTCTTGCCAATGAGGATCTCCTAACACTAGGGTCTGTAGTAAATATCCAGTGATAACCTGTTGGGGTCATATCTCCTTCATTTTGTTCTTTGCCTTCTAAAGACAGTGCAGTTTTTTCGTCGTTTGAACCATAGCTATCTATTTATTTCTTGTCACCTGCGCTTCGTATGTAAGGGGGCGGGTCGAGTTGATTGAGAACGGGTGTACCCTCGGCGGTCGCCTACCCCAGTTCACTGAGGCCCAACCCTCGCTTAGCCAGTCCCGGAACACACAGACGGACCAGACTCGCCCGGGGCGATGTGAACTTCCGACTTCCACATTCAATACATACTACCTGATCAGGGCCCGTAGTGGCTGGCTTCAGATCCAGCGCCATCATCCACCTCGGCAGAGACTAGCTCACATCAGCATCAGCAGCTACTTGGGTGACGAACCGAAATCAGGGCGATGCACTCCCAGCAGACTACAGCGCAGAACCAATCCGGGATAGTGCGGTTTTTTTTTGGGAAGAGTCCACCTTGGGAGTGGGGGGGAGCTCTAGCTAGGGTACCTCGGGCTTGCTACACCCGTAGTCGCAGTGCGACCTCCTGAGGGATATATTTACGAGTTAACCAAAATATTATTAAAATTATACAAATTATTATTATTATAGTAAATGATCCAATTGATACATGACTTGGTGGATTATAAATTTCATGAATTGGTTTCATGTTTTTAGCAATGTTATTAATTTCATGTAATTTATAAAAATCTATATTGGTTAAATTAGGAGATTTATAAATTTGATTATTTAAAAATTTAAAGTTTAACTTCGGTAATATTATTGATTTTCCTTTTTTAATTTGTACATTGGTTAAGAAAATTTCACTTCCTATTTGGATACTACAGTTCTTTGGAATTTTTATAATCGATGGATACATTATTTTAAAATAACGGTCCGAAACACATTTAGAAATTACGTCAGTTTCTGAATTTGGAATCACTAAAAGTTCATTATTTGTTACTTGTTCTAATATTGTTTCTTGAAGATCAATTTCACTAATAACACAATTTTTACCAGAATGTCCATTTAACAGTTCAATAGTACAATTATCTTGTAACTTGAATGTTTCTTTGCAATAATATTTTTCTTCTAATGCTGGACATTCTCCTTTAATAAAATTGACTTCTTCTTGACTTCTGGCCAAGTAAGGTTGAGGAGGGATAAATATCGTATGATTTTGAATTACGGGATATAAATGAAAAAATTCATAGGTTTTAGGTTTAAGGATTGGAACATGGGTAGCAACAATTATTTTAGATTTGGAAAAGGTTACTTGCGAACCAAGAAAGAGATAATATGTCAGAATATTATTAAATTTTGGTATTTGTTCTTTATTGTAAATGGTACTTAAGTATTTTATTATTTCCAAAATTTCTTGACTGAAGCTGTGAATCGTATTTAATTTAGAAAACGTTATTGCATTTTCAATATTATCAATCAGTGTAATTAAACTTTGACAATCCAGATTAATTTGTGAAATTGTACTCTGAAATGTTATAAAATTATTCAAAGTTATTATTTTATTTTCAATTGAAATGTGAAATTTCTCTAAATTATCAGAAAGTTTTTGTTGATTAGTCCATAGAGTCGTAATCGATTTGTTATAATTTTTTATGTAATGATATTTGTAAATTAACTTCGTGAATTATTTGCCTTTGATTTTGTTGTAGAACATTTATAGCATTATTATATCGTTCTTCATAATCTGAGTCTAAAGTTCCAAAAAGCCATTTATCTAATTTGCCTACTGCATTTATTAGTCCTCTTTTCAATCTTAAATGCGGATAAATATTTTCTGATTTTTTGTCTAAAGTATTAATTAAAATTTCCGTTCTACTTAATAATGATTTTGTATATAGTTAGATATTATTAAATGATCATCTAAGTCAAATGGCTCGGGGTGGTTTATGTGACCTTTAATAATTTCAAATAGTGTAAATTGTGTTACAGAGTGAATCGAATTATTATATGCCAATATTAAATGTTTTATTAATTGGTCAGGAGTTAAATCTTTATTATTTTCTTTTATACATCTAAAATGTTCAATTAAACTAGAATGAAAACGTACGGGTGAATTAGAATTACTATTTTTAGACGTTGTATAATGTAGTTCAATTTTGTGCAGTTTGCAAAAATCTTGTAGGTCGTTATTCTTAAGCTCTGAACCACAATCAGCTGTTATTTTATAGGGCAAACCATGATGAGTAACGTAATTTAATATATCGTCAACAACTGAGGTTCCATTCACACTTGACATTGAATAAGCTTGACCGTAACGAGAGAATGCGTCGATTATAGTTAAATATGACTGATTTGCTATTTTAAAAGTATCTATATGTATATGCTCAAATGGTTTACTAACTGTTGGGGTCAAATTGAATTCAATTACTGGTGGGTTTCTATCATCTTTATTCTTTTGACATATTTCGCAATTATTAACAAAGTTTTCTATTTTATATTTGCGCCAATTATAATTTTCGTTAATTATTTTTTTTTATCTTCTTTTGAATAGTTAAAGTTGTGAATTTCATATTGGTTTGTTCCAAATGGCTGGACTTTATGAGGTTCATTAAAATTCTATAAATTGTCTTAAACGTTTCATTTGTGTGACATTGATTGTAATTTAAATTTTTATATTATTTTCTTTTTCCATTAGTTGAATAAGCAAAGTTATGAATTATATTATTAAATTTCTTATATATACTCTAATTAATTATTATATATAATATTAATTATTATCATAGTTTCTAAAAGTTTACTAATTTTTTTTTATATTTTACTTATTTTAATTTCTATTCATTCTAAATCTTATCTACTCTTATAACATAATAATAAAAAAGAAAGAAAGGTCTTTGTATAAAAATCCATTTTATAATTTCTTGAATTGCGTACCATTTTAATGAATTATAATATCTACGTTTCCAAAATAGTTCTTCAATTAAACTTTCATATAGTATAGCATTTAATTTTCTATTGAAATATTTTAAACTTATTTCATTATTATTTCTATCAAATTCTTTGTTAATTGTTTCATAATTAATAACCATTTTCTCATTTTCATTATTCATGTCTCTTTTATTAATCATATTATTTTTATTTTGTGTGTCCAATATATTTGTATTTAATTCAGATTTTATAACATAACATTCTTTTTCTAATATATCATTATCTATTTTTATAACATCATTTATATCTTTTTCATTTTTAATTCATCTAATTCCGTATATTTTAATTTTACATTTAATTCCACTTTATCAAATAATTCTAATTCTCCTTTTGTATTATTATTCATTTCTCCTACCATTATAATATTTTCTTCTAAATTCTTTTCTGTTATATTTAATTTATCTTTTTCTTCTTCGTCAAATAATTTACTAAGATCTAATTCTACTTGTCCCTTTATTTCTTCACAATGATTTAATTCCGATTCTTTCATTTTTATGAATTTTTGAATTTTTGGTGATGAATTATTAGATGTAAAATTTATTTCAATTATTTTTTCACTGGATTCTGGTTCGTTAGTTTCGATGAAATTTTCAAAATATGTTAATGGATCATTGGGAGTAAAATTTATTTCTTCTATTTTTGATTCTTTTTCCGAAGCTCTTTCCGAAAATTTTCTATTCAATCATTATTTTCATCGCGCTCGAACAAATGTTGAAAATCAATTATTTCTTCTTCTTCTTCTTCTTCTTCTTCACTATTTTTATAATTATTATTGTATAATTCTTCAGATGTAAAATTTGGTTCGTTTCGTGATTTGAAATATTTATTATTGCTTGTATTATTATTATTGTAATTGTTATTATTATTTATACGTCTACTAGGTCTGTCAGAAAAATTTCTCGATGTCGTAGACATCGATCGGTTCTGGTCTAGGTAAACGGTTTACAAGTATTTGGTTCGGGCGGAAAACATTTTTGCTGGGACCAAATACTTGTGCATTCGTCGGGTAATTTTGCCTTCTCTGTGACATGGGATTTATGTTTATAAGTTGACTAGGAAAATTATTATTATAATTATTATTATTATTGTATCTTTCATTATTATAATTATTATTGTTATTATATCTATTATAATTATTATTGTAGGGTTGTCGGTAGAAAGAATTGTATTATACTATGTTGATTATTTCTATATTGATTATTATTTCTTATTTTGTTTGTTTGGATGTCATTATTATTATTATTATTATTATTATTATTATTATTATTATTATTATTATTATTATTATTATTATTATTATTATTATTATTATTATTATTATTATTATTATTATTATTATTATTATTATTATTATTATTATTATTATTATTATTATTATTATTATTATTATTATTATTATTATTATTATTATTATTATTATTATTATTATTATTATTATTATTATTATTATTATTATTATTATTATTATTATTATTATTATTATTATTATTATTATTATTATTATTATTATTATTATTATTATTATTATTATTATTATTATTATATTTATCTCTAGGCTCATAAAATTGGCCGTAAAGTCTTTCAAAATTTTCAAATTCATCAACGTAAGCCATAGCGTCGTCTAAAGAGTTAAGCTTTTTTAAATACATATTATTGCGTATAACACCTGAACATCCCGCTATAAAGGTGTTCAAGGCTGTTTTCTCACAATGATTTATTTGACATCTCTTATCAATTTCGGCTAAATTTAAATTGTTGCTAATTATTTGTATAGTTTGACTTTTTAACAATTGAATGAAGTCTGTTTCCAAAAGCTATTAGATTTTCATTTTCAAATGGTCTGGTTCTACTTAATTCTTGTAAAATACAATCTAAATCACGTCTATCTGCAAAACACTGTATCAACGCTTCTTTTAATTTAAACCAAGTATTCAATTCTATCCTATTTCCTACCATTAGTTCAGCCTTATCTATTAATTTCTCTTGTATATATTCTAATATATGATTATTAACGTCTTGATCGTTATAAACTGAATACGTCTCTATTAAGTTTTCGCATCGATTTATAAATTTGTTTAACGTATTTTTATTTCCGTCGTATGGTTATATGTTTTCTAATTTTAATTTGAACAATTCCCAATTTAGGGTTTTTGGACTTGAAGTTGCCATTTTTATATAGTCTGGATTCTCTTTTAAGTTTAAATTACTGAATGTATTTAATAATTTATCTAAATCGTTCATAAAATTAATATTCAAAGTTATTAAATTATCTCTTCCTTATTCAAAGTTTTGATAAGGATGGATAATAAAAAAGGAATAAAAATAAGGAAACTTGGCACTTACAGCTATCTGAAGTCCTGAAGTTCCTCGTCGCACACGTAGGTCTAGTGCTGCTGTACTGAAGTACGTAGTCGGAATTTTTATCGCGTGAAAAATCGCGACCGCACTAATCCGAATGACTGCGCCACTTATAAATTTCGGTTTTCGAAATTTATTTTTAAAAAATTTTATTTTACAATTAATCTCAAGAGCGAACTAATTATAAACATTGTTAAGTTATTTACAAAAGTGTTATTTATAATAAAATATATGCTGATACATGTTTACGATATTTAATAAATGCTGATACATGTTTACGATATTTGATAAATGCTGATACATGTTTACGATATTTGATACAATTGCGTTTTTATAAAATGTCCTTCAAGAATTTTCTACATGTAACTCTCATTATTTTATTTCTGAAATTACTTTTACCAAAATTACTTTTACCAATTATGATATACAGGGTTTTTCTCAACTATTTGTATTTTCTAATATAATATTAGAAAAATATCGATCATATATATGTTTTCTAGTAGTTTTCCAAAAAAAAATTCCGTTCTTACAAACACATTTTTTGTAAATGCTTTGCAAAGTAGATTATATATATATATAGGGCGAGTCTTCTGTATTTGAGATTTAAAAAAATTCATTTTCGTAGCTATTTAAACATCAATCACGATTACAATCTAAACTTATCTACAGGATGTGCCTAAAATAATCAATCAAACCAAATAGACGATATCTCATGATATCAAATTAATTTTACCAATTCGTGTATAAAACTAGTTATTTATTTTTGTCTTTTAACCTGACATAGATGTAGAAAGAGTTATACAGAGTGTACCAAATAATAATTGATGTCATTAAAAATCATATTTTGAAATTATACCGAACTATACTGAATGTTGCAACTCCTTTACAAACATATTATTTTGTTGGATGGGAGCTCCTGTGTAGTAGGTATACTGGATTGATCACATTTTTTGAAGAAATGGTAATAATTACGGCTTACAATAAATTTTAGCAATTTTCTTATAAGTTTAACGTATAGAGAATACTAAAAAAAAATTACACGAAGATAAATTACAGTGTGATACATTCGAAACAAGAAATATAATGAGAATTTCAATTTTGGGCTCACTTTGTATATAAAATAACAAATAATTACAATTTAATCGACTACGATGATATTGCATCTTATTAAGAAAGTCACTTAGGTAAATTCTTTTTCCTAACTTACAATAACTTACAGAGGGTTCTTTCATTTACCTACCACTCATATAAATTTGTATACACCTCTCAAAGGAGTCATTTTCAAAAAATTATGTTTAAAGCGTTCAAGATAATTTCAAAATATGGACCTCAAATACAACTAATAAAAAAATGCTTTTGATACGTATTAAAACGACCCCCTAATACCCAACTTTTTAACAAAATTGGAGCACCCTGTATATCAATATAATTTTCTATCGGATACAGAGAGAAGTAGGCACGTAAATAAAAAATGTTTCCTAATGAAATTAATACTCAAAATTTATGAAATCCAGCTATTCAATAAGAGATGTCACTATTGGTCATTCGACCATCAACCACTGTTCGTAGAGTATAGGATTCAATTTTTTAGAAATTTCCATTCATATTTCCGTGATGGTGGACAAATTATTCAATAAAAATATGTTTATTTACTCTGACACACAACTTTGGTCTTAATAAAAAAATAAATTGGTGTGAAAATAACGGACGCCATCTTCCTTTCAGTTTTGTAAATAGGTGACAAAAAGTCAAGTGCTGAAACATACGAAATGGTAGAAACTAATATTGAAATGAGCTCAGTATGAGCTTCTGTACATAGATAGCGCTGCTAGTACTAAAAATCTAAACCAAATTCACGTTTTGGAGTTATTATAAATAGAATAAGTGACGCAATTTGCTAATTTATGTCCCGAGTAAATACTTTTGATTTCAGGATAAATTTGCGCCTTTCCATTTTGCAAATCCATTCGAGAGTATTTTGTTACTCGGTTAACTAGATACGTAGAAGAAAGTCACCACAGAAATGTCCATATCTCAATTTTTTGAACTTTTTTTTATTTGAAGAACTTTTCAGTGAAGTGAAAAATTATTTATTTGGATATAAAACCAAAATTTCGGCAATACTCTGAGAAAAGCATAATTGATTTCTGGAATTCTGAAATCTCCGAATAAATAATTTTTCACTTACCTGAAAATTCTACAATTTCTTAATTCTCAATATTCCTTCTATATAAAAAAAGAAAAAAGAAAAAATAAGAAAAAAGAAAAAACACACACACAGATAAGCCGGCTTTTTTTCGTTTAGTTCATTCTTATTGCAGCTTGGGGGCGCTGAAAACTGTTTAAAAAATTAACATTGAGTGTCCAAGTCTGAAACGGATGGTCTGTGGGCCAGATCCACGCTCATGCGTGCTAGGATCCGTTTCAGACTAGTATTCTGACGTCATGTTAAAATATGACTGTCTTTGGCGGGATTTTTCGCGCAACTGTCATGGCGTTGATGTAGAATAGTTGTTTGATACGAACTCTACCATTTTGTACTAGTTGGCAAAGGGCCGCACAAGAACTTCGCGGAGTCCGCAGGTTCCCCACCTATGCCCTAGAGAATGGTTTATTGCCAAATGTTGTTGGCTTCATTATTGGTGACGATGCATTTCCGCTAAAATGTATTTGATGAAACCATATTCAAAAGTATCACTTTCGGAAAAGCAGAAAATTTTTAATTATTTTTATTTTCTCAGTCAAGAAGGATAGTAGAGAATGCTTTCGGAATTATAGTTAGTAGATTTCGTGTTTTTGAGAAGCCTATAGCATGCTTACCAGAAAGTGTTGATAAAATTATGAAACGCTGTTGCTCAATACACAACTATTTGCAAATAACTTCTTATAACATTAATACCCCAAATGAAGTGACGGATTAAGACTACTTGATGCCCTAAGCAATCCATGCCTGTGGGTCCCCCTATCCGTATGCCAGACATTTTTACAAATTTCCAATCTCTGTGAAAACTTGTACGAGAACCGCGACTTTATAGGTATGTTAGCGGTTTATTGGGTCATTATCACTTTATTTGTACTGTTTAGTGTATCCCAGGGTATGTGTTTAGTTTTATTTCTTTCTTTGATTATGTTACCTGACGCCTGATAATATTGTAACCATCCCTAATCTTACCCACACATGCGCACGTGTACAGAACGTCTACCACTAAAATGACAGGTCAAATCGCGCTTTTTGTATGGAGTGTCATACCTGTGATACGGTAGTAATTCATTTAAATGAACTTAGCAGCATGAGCGGTTTTAGCGCTCATAGCTCATAGGATTCGACTCGGAACACGGCCTAAGTCGGACTCCACCATAGAGTCCGACTCTATGAAAACTTAAAACGCGCGAATTTTCAAATTAGTCCTAGAAACTTTTTTTGGTTTGGTTTTTGGTGACGTGAGATGAGAGTGAGACATGATGCCCTAAAGACGGTTTATTTTTGTGCTTCTTCTGGTGCCCCCACAGACGTGATGCCCTAGGCCAGATATGGGCAACCTTTGACATGCTGAGGGCCAAACTTTAGCGTGCAAAA
>NW_026614186.1:0-15318 GCF_026230105.1 Diorhabda sublineata
TAAACACAAAGTGACATTCGACCTCAATGGGCTTCAATGAATGTAAATCGACGATATCTGACAAAGTTAGATGCAAATTCATTCAAATATATGAGAAATGTTGAAATTCGACTTCAAATGAGGAAGATAGACTTTGAAAATTTTCAATAAACACAAAGTGACAATCGACTTCAATGGGCTTCAATGGATGTTAATCGACGATATCTGACAAAGTCAGATGCGATCCCACTCAAATATATAAGAAATGTTGAAATTCGACTTCAAATGAGGAAGATAGACTTTGAAAATTTTCAATCAACACAAAGTGACAATCGACCTCAATGGGCTTCAATGAATGTAAATCGACGATATCTGACAAAGTAAGATGTAAACTCACTCAAAAATATAAGAAGTGTTGAAATTCGACTTCAAATGAGGAAGATAGACTTTGAAAATTTTCAATCAACACAAAGTGACAATCGACCTCAATGGGCTTCAATGGATGTTAATCGACGATATCTGACAAAGTCAGATACAAACTCATTCAAATATATAAGAAATGTTGAAATTCGACTTCAAATGAGGAAGATAGACTTTGAAAATTTTTAATCAACACAAAGTGACAGTCGACCTCAATGGGCTTCAATGAATGTAAATCGACGATATCTGACAAAGTTAGATTCAAACTCACTCAAATATATAAGAAATGTTGGAATTCGACTTCAAATGAGGAAGATAGACATTGAAAATTTTCAATCAACACAAAGTGACAATCGACTTCAATGGGCTTCAATGGATGTAAATCAACGATATCTGACAAAGTTAGATGCAAACTCATGCAAATATATGAGAAATGATGAAATTCGACTTCAAATTTGGAAGATAGGCTTTGAAAATTTTCAATCAACACAAAGTGAGAATCGGCTTCAATGGGCTTCAATGAATGTAAATCGAGGATATCTGACAAAGTCAGATACAAACTCATTCAAATATATAAGAAATGTTGAAATTCGACTTCAAATGAGGAAGATAGACTTTGAAAATTTTCAATCAACACAAAGTGAGAATCGACTTCAATGGGCTTCAATGAATATAAATCGACGATATCTGACAACGTTAGATGCAAACTCATTCAAATATATGAGAAATGTTGAAATTCGACTTCAAATGAGGAAGATAGACTTTGAAAATTTTTTATCAACACAAAGTGAGAATCGACTTCAATGGGCTTCAATGAATGTAAATCGACGATATCTGACAACGTTAGTTGCAAACTCATTCAAATATATGAGAAATGTTGAAATTCGACTTCAAATGAGGAAGATAGGCTTTGAAAATTTCCAATCAACACAAAGTGAGAATCGACTTCAATGGGCTTCAATGAATGTAAATCGAGGATATCTGACAAAGTCAGATACAAACTCATTCAAATATATAAGAAATGTTGAAATTCGTCTTCAAATGAGGAAGATAGGCTTTGAAAATTTTCAATCAACACAAAGTGAGAATCGACTTCAATGGGCTTCAATGAATATAAATCGACGATATCTGACAACGTTAGATGCAAACTCATTCAAATATATGAGAAATGTTGAAATTCGACTTCAAATGAGGAAGATAGACTTTGAAAATTTTCAATTAACACAAAGTGAGAATCGACTTCAATGGGTTTCAATGAATATAAATCGACGATATCTGACAACGTTAGATGCAAACTCATTCAAATATATGAGAAATGTTGAAATTCGACTTCAAATGAGGAAGATAGACTTTGAAAATTTTCAATCAACATAAAGTGAGAATCGACTTCAATGGGTTTCAATGAATATAAATCGACGATATCTGACAACGTTAGATGCAAACTCATTCAAATATATGAGAAATGTTGAAATTCGACTTCAAATGAGGAAGATAGACTTTGAAAATTTTTATCAACACAAAGTGAGAATCGACTTCAATGGGCTTCAATGAATGTAAATCGACGATATCTGACAAAGTTAGATGCAAACTCATTCAAATAAATGAGAAATGTTGAAATTCGACTTCAAATGAGGAAGATAGGCTTTGAAAATTTCCAATCAACACAAAGTGAGAATCGACTTCAATGGGCTTCAATGAATGTAAATCGAGGATATCTGACAAAGTCAGATACAAACTCATTCAAATATATAAGAAATGATGAAATTCGACTTCAAATGAGGAAGATAGACTTTGAAAATTTTCAAACAACACAAAGTGAGAATCGACTTCAATGGGCTTCAATGAATGTAAATCGACGATATCTGACAACGTTAGATGCGAACTCATTCAAATATATGAGAAATGTTGAAATTCGACTTCAAATGAGGAAGATAGACTTTGAAAATTTTTAATCAACACAAAGTGAGAATCGACTTCAATGGGCTTCAATGAATATAAATCGACGATATCTGACAACGTTAGATGCAAACTCATTCAAATATATGAGAAATGTTGAAATTCGACTTCAAATGAGGAAGATAGACTTTGAAAATTTTTAATCAACACAAAGTGAGAATCGACTCCAATGGGCTTCAATGAATATAAATCGACGATATCTGACAACGTTAGATGCAAATTCATTCAAATCTATGAGAAATGTTGAAATTCGACTTCAAATGAGGAAGATAGACTTTGAAAATTTTCAATCAACACAAAGTGAGAATCGACTTCAATGGGCTTCAATGAATATAAATCGACGATATCTGACAACGTTAGATGCAAACTCATTCAAATATATGAGAAATGTTGATATTCGACTTCAAATGAGGAAGATAGACTTTGAAAATTTTTAATCAACACAAAGTGAGAATCGACTCCAATGGGCTTCAATGAATATAAATCGACGATATCTGACAACGTTAGATGCAAACTCATTCAAATATATGAGAAATGTTGAAATTCGACTTCAAATGAGGAAGATAGACTTTGAAAATTTTCAATCAACACAAAGTGAGAATCGACTTCAATGGGTTTCAATGAATATAAATCGACGATATCTGACAACGTTAGATGCAAACTCATTCAAATATATGAGAAATGTTGAAATTCGACTTCAAATGAGGAAGATAGACTTTGAAAATTTTCAAACAACACAAAGTGAGAATCGACTTCAATGGGCTTCAATGAATGTAAATCGACGATATCTGACAACGTTAGATGCGAACTCATTCAAATATATGAGAAATGTTGAAATTCGACTTCAAATGAGGAAGATAGACTTTGAAAATTTTTAATCAACACAAAGTGAGAATCGACTTCAATGGGCTTCAATGAATATAAATCGACGATATCTGACAACGTTAGATGCAAACTCATTCAAATATATGAGAAATGTTGAAATTCGACTTCAAATGAGGAAGATAGACTTTGAAAATTTTTTATCAACACAAAGTGAGAATCGACTTCAATGGGCTTCAATGAATGTAAATCGACGATATCTGACAAAGTTAGATGCAAACTCATTCAAATAAATGAGAAATGTTGAAATTCGACTTCAAATGAGGAAGATAGGCTTTGAAAATTTCCAATCAACACAAAGTGAGAATCGACTTCAATGGGCTTCAATGAATGTAAATCGAGGATATCTGACAAAGTCAGATACAAACTCATTCAAATATATAAGAAATGATGAAATTCGACTTCAAATGAGGAAGATAGACTTTGAAAATTTTCAAACAACACAAAGTGAGAATCGACTTCAATGGGCTTCAATGAATGTAAATCGACGATATCTGACAACGTTAGATGCGAACTCATTCAAATATATGAGAAATGTTGAAATTCGACTTCAAATGAGGAAGATAGACTTTGAAAATTTTTAATCAACACAAAGTGAGAATCGACTTCAATGGGCTTCAATGAATATAAATCGACGATATCTGACAACGTTAGATGCAAACTCATTCAAATATATGAGAAATGTTGAAATTCGACTTCAAATGAGGAAGATAGACTTTGAAAATTTTTAATCAACACAAAGTGAGAATCGACTCCAATGGGCTTCAATGAATATAAATCGACGATATCTGACAACGTTAGATGCAAATTCATTCAAATCTATGAGAAATGTTGAAATTCGACTTCAAATGAGGAAGATAGACTTTGAAAATTTTCAATCAACACAAAGTGAGAATCGACTTCAATGGGCTTCAATGAATATAAATCGACGATATCTGACAACGTTAGATGCAAACTCATTCAAATATATGAGAAATGTTGATATTCGACTTCAAATGAGGAAGATAGACTTTGAAAATTTTTAATCAACACAAAGTGAGAATCGACTCCAATGGGCTTCAATGAATATAAATCGACGATATCTGACAACGTTAGATGCAAACTCATTCAAATATATGAGAAATGTTGAAATTCGACTTCAAATGAGGAAGATAGACTTTGAAAATTTTCAATCAACACAAAGTGAGAATCGACTTCAATGGGTTTCAATGAATATAAATCGACGATATCTGACAACGTTAGATGCAAACTCATTCAAATATATGAGAAATGTTGAAATTCGACTTCAAATGAGGAAGATAGACTTTGAAAATTTTCAAACAACACAAAGTGAGAATCGACTTCAATGGGCTTCAATGAATGTAAATCGACGATATCTGACAACGTTAGATGCGAACTCATTCAAATATATGAGAAATGTTGAAATTTGACTTCAAATGAGGAAGATAGACTTTGAAAATTTTTAATCAACACAAAGTGAGAATCGACTTCAATGGGCTTCAATGGATATAAATCGACGATATCTGACAACGTTAGATGCAAACTCATTCAAATATATGAGAAATGTTGAAATTCGACTTCAAATGAGGAAGATATACTTTGAAAATTTTTAATCAACACAAAGTGAGAATCGACTCCAATGGGCTTCAATGAATATAAATCGACGATATCTGACAACGTTAGATGCAAACTCATTCAAATATATGAGAAATGTTGAAATTCGACTTCAAATGAGGAAGATAGACTTTGAAAATTTTCAATCAACACAAAGTGAGAATCGACTTCAATGGGCTTCAATGAATATAAATCGACGATATCTGACAACGTTAGATGCAAACTCATTCAAATATATGAGAAATGTTGAAATTCGACTTCAAATGAGGAAGATAGACTTTGAAAATTTTTAATCAACACAAAGTGAGAATCGACTTCAATGGGCTTCAATGAATATAAATCGACGATATCTGACAACGTTAGATGCAAACTCATTCAAATATATGAGAAATGTTGAAATTCGACTTCAAATGAGGAAGATAGACTTTGAAAATTTTTAATCAACACAAAGTGAGAATCGACTCCAATGGGCTTCAATGAATATAAATCGACGATATCTGACAACGTTAGATGCAAACTCATTCAAATATATGAGAAATGTTGAAATTCGACTTCAAATGGGGAAGATAGACTTTGAAAATTTTCAATCAACACAAAGTGAGAATCGACTTCAATGGGTTTCAATGAATATAAATCGACGATATCTGACAACGTTAGATGCAAACTCATTCAAATATATGAGAAATGTTGAAATTCGACTTCAAATGAGGAAGATAGACTTTGAAAATTTTTTATCAACACAAAGTGAGAATCGACTTCAATGGGCTTCAATGAATGTAAATCGACGATATCTGACAAAGTTAGATACAAACTCATTCAAATATATAAGAAATGTTGGAATTCGACTTCAAATGAGGAAGATAGACTTTGAAAATTTTCAATCAACACAAAGTGAGAATCGACTTCAATGGGTTTCAATGAATATAAATCGACGATATCTGACAACGTTAGATGCAAACTCATTCAAATATATGAGAAATGTTGAAATTCGACTTCAAATGAGGAAGATAGACTTTGAAAATTTTCAATCAACACAAAGTGAGAATCGACTTCAATGGGCTTCCATGAATGTAAATCGACGATATCTGACAAAGTTAGATGCAAACTCATACAAATATATGATAAATGTTGAAATTCGACTTCAAATGAGGAAGATAGACTTTGAAAATTTTCAAACAACACAAAGTGAGAATCGACTTCAATGGGCTTCAATGAATATAAATCGACGATATCTGACAACGTTAGATGCAAACTTATTCAAATATATGAGAAATGTTGAAATTCGACTTCAAATGAGGAAGATAGACTTTGAAAATTTTTAATCAACACAAAGTGAGAATCGACTCCAATGGGCTTCAATGAATATAAATCGACGATATCTGACAACGTTAGATGCAAACTCATTCAAATATATGAGAAATGTTGAAATTCGACTTCAAATGAGGAAGATAGACTTTGAAAATTTTCAATCAACACAAAGTGAGAATCGACTTCAATGGGTTTCAATGAATATAAATCGACGATATCTGACAACGTTAGATGCAAACTCATTCAAATATATGAGAAATGTTGAAATTCGACTTCAAATGAGGAAGATAGACTTTGAAAATTTTTAATCAACACAAAGTGAGAATCGACTCCAATGGGCTTCAATGAATATAAATCGACGATATCTGACAACGTTAGATGCAAACTCATTCAAATATATGAGAAATGTTGAAATTCGACTTCAAATGAGGAAGATAGACTTTGAAAATTTTCAATCAACATAAAGTGAGAATCGACTTCAATGGGTTTCAATGAATATAAATCGACGATATCTGACAACGTTAGATGCAAACTCATTCAAATATATGAGAAATGTTGAAATTCGACTTCAAATGAGGAAGATAGACTGAAAATTTTTTATCAACACAAAGTGAGAATCGACTTCAATGGGCTTCAATGAATGTAAATCGACGATATCTGACAAAGTTAGATGCAAACTCATTCAAATAAATGAGAAATGTTGAAATTCGACTTCAAATGAGGAAGATAGGCTTTGAAAATTTCCAATCAACACAAAGTGAGAATCGACTTCAATGGGCTTCAATGAATGTAAATCGAGGATATCTGACAAAGTCAGATACAAACTCATTCAAATATATAAGAAATGATGAAATTCGACTTCAAATGAGGAAGATAGACTTTGAAAATTTTCAAACAACACAAAGTGAGAATCGACTTCAATGGGCTTCAATGAATGTAAATCGACGATATCTGACAACGTTAGATGCGAACTCATTCAAATATATGAGAAATGTTGAAATTCGACTTCAAATGAGGAAGATGGACTTTGAAAATTTTTAATCAACACAAAGTGAGAATCGACTTCAATGGGCTTCAATGAATATAAATCGACGATATCTGACAACGTTAGATGCAAACTCATTCAAATATATGAGAAATGTTGAAATTCGACTTCAAATGAGGAAGATAGACTTTGAAAATTTTTAATCAACACAAAGTGAGAATCGACTCCAATGGGCTTCAATGAATATAAATCGACGATATCTGACAACGTTAGATGCAAACTCATTCGAATATATGAGAAATGTTGAAATTCGACTTCAAATGAGGAAGATAGACTTTGAAAATTTTCAATCAACACAAAGTGAGAATCGACTTCAATGGGCTTCAATGAATATAAATCGACGATATCTGACAACGTTAGATGCAAACTCATTCAAATATATGAGAAATGTTGAAATTCGACTTCAAATGAGGAAGATAGACTTTGAAAATTTTTAATCAACACAAAGTGAGAATCGACTCCAATGGGCTTCAATGAATATAAATCGACGATATCTGACAACGTTAGATGCAAACTCATTCAAATATATGAGAAATGTTGAAATTCGACTTCAAATGAGGAAGATAGACTTTGAAAATTTTTAATCAACACAAAGTGAGAATCGACTCCAATGGGCTCCAATGAATATAAATCGACGATATCTGACAACGTTAGATGCAAACTCATTCAAATATATGAGAAATGTTGAAATTCGACTTCAAATGAGGAAGATAGACTTTGAAAATTTTCAATCAACACAAAGTGAGAATCGACTTCAATGGGTTTCAATGAATATAAATCGACGATATCTGACAACGTTAGATGCAAACTCATTCAAATATATGAGAAATGTTGAAATTCGACTTCAAATGAGGAAGATAGACTTTGAAAATTTTTTATCAACACAAAGTGAGAATCGACTTCAATGGGCTTCAATGAATGTAAATCGACGATATCTGACAAAGTTAGATGCAAACTCATTCAAATAAATGAGAAATGTTGAAATTCGACTTCAAATGAGGAAGATAGGCTTTGAAAATTTCCAATCAACACAAAGTGAGAATCGACTTCAATGGGCTTCAATGAATGTAAATCGAGGATATCTGACAACGTTAGTTGCAAACTCATTCAAATATATGAGAAATGTTGAAATTCGACTTCAAATGAGGAAGATAGACTTTGGAAATTTTTAATCAACACAAAGTGAGAATCGACTTCAATGGGCTTCAATGAATATAAATCGACGATATCTGAAAACGTTGGATGCAAACTCATTCAAATATATGAGAAATGTTGAAATTCGACTTCAAATGAGGAAGATAGACTTTGAAAATTTTTAATCAACACAAAGTGAGAATCGACTCCAATGGGCTTCAATGAATATAAATCGACGATATCTGACAACGTTAGATGCGAACTCATTCAAATATATGAGAAATGTTGAAATTCGACTTCAAATGAGGAAGAGAGACTTTGAAAATTTTCAATCAACATAAAGTGAGAATCGACTTCAATGGGTTTCAATGAATATAAATCGACGATATCTGACAACGTTAGATGCAAACTCATTCAAATATATGAGAAATGTTGAAATTCGACTTCAAATGAGGAAGATAGACTTTGAAAATTTTTTATCAACACAAAGTGAGAATCGACTTCAATGGGCTTCAATGAATGTAAATCGACGATATCTGACAAAGTTAGATGCAAACTCATTCAAATAAATGAGAAATGTTGAAATTCGACTTCAAATGAGGAAGATAGGCTTTGAAAATTTCCAATCAACACAAAGTGAGAATCGACTTCAATGGGCTTCAATGAATGTAAATCGAGGATATCTGACAAAGTCAGATACAAACTCATTCAAATATATAAGAAATGATGAAATTCGACTTCAAATGAGTAAGATAGACTTTGAAAAATTTCAAACAACACAAAGTGAGAATCGACTTCAATGGGCTTCAATGAATGTAAATCGACGATATCTGACAACGTTAGATGCAAACTCATTCAAATATATGAGAAATGTTGAAATTCGACTTCAAATGAGGAAGATAGACTTTGAAAATTTTTAATCAACACAAAGTGAGAATCGACTCCAATGGGCTTCAATGAATATAAATCGACGATATCTGACAACGTTAGATGCAAACTCATTCGAATATATGAGAAATGTTGAAATTCGACTTCAAATGAGGAAGATAGACTTTGAAAATTTTCAATCAACACAAAGTGAGAATCGACTTCAATGGGCTTCAATGAATATAAATCGACGATATCTGACAACGTTAGATGCAAACTCATTCAAATATATGAGAAATGTTGAAATTCGACTTCAAATGAGGAAGATAGACTTTGAAAATTTTTAATCAACACAAAGTGAGAATCGACTCCAATGGGCTTCAATGAATATAAATCGACGATATCTGACAACGTTAGATGCAAACTCATTCAAATATATGAGAAATGTTGAAATTCGACTTCAAATGAGGAAGATAGACTTTGAAAATTTTCAATCAACACAAAGTGAGAATCGACTTCAATGGGTTTCAATGAATATAAATCGACGATATCTGACAACGTTAGATGCAAACTCATTCAAATATATGAGAAATGTTGAAATTCGACTTCAAATGAGGAAGATAGACTTTGAAAATTTTCAAACAACACAAAGTGAGAATCGACTTCAATGGGCTTCAATGAATGTAAATCGACGATATCTGACAACGTTAGATGCGAACTCATTCAAATATATGAGAAATGTTGAAATTTGACTTCAAATGAGGAAGATAGACTTTGAAAATTTTTAATTAACACAAAGTGAGAATCGACTTCAATGGGCTTCAATGAATATAAATCGAAGATATCTGACAACGTTAGATGCAAACTCATTCAAATATATGAGAAATGTTGAAATTCGACTTCAAATGAGGAAGATAGACTTTGAAAATTTTCAAACAACACAAAGTGAGAATCGACTTCAATGGGCTTCAATGAATGTAAATCGACGATATCTGACAACGTTAGATGCGAACTCATTCAAATATATGAGAAATGTTGAAATTTGACTTCAAATGAGGAAGATAGACTTTGAAAATTTTCAATCAACACAAAGTGAGAATCGACTTCAATGGGTTTCAATGAATATAAATCGACGATATCTGACAACGTTAGATGCAAACTCATTCAAATATATGAGAAATGTTGAAATTCGACTTCAAATGAGGAAGATAGACTTTGAAAATTTTCAAACAACACAAAGTGAGAATCGACTTCAATGGGCTTCAATGAATGTAAATCGACGATATCTGACAACGTTAGATGCGAACTCATTCAAATATATGAGAAATGTTGAAATTTGACTTCAAATGAGGAAGATAGACTTTGAAAATTTTTAATCAACACAAAGTGAGAATCGACTTCAATGGGCTTCAATGAATATAAATCGAAGATATCTGACAACGTTAGATGCAAACTCATTCAAATATATGAGAAATGTTGAAATTCGACTTCAAATGAGGAAGATAGACTTTGAAAATTTTCAAACAACACAAAGTGAGAATCGACTTCAATGGGCTTCAATGAATGTAAATCGACGATATCTGACAACGTTAGATGCGAACTCATCCAAATATATGAGAAATGTTGAAATTTGGCTTCAAATGAGGAAGATAGACTTTGAAAATTTTTAATCAACACAAAGTGAGAATCGACTTCAATGGGCTTCAATGAATATAAATCGACGATATCTGACAACGTTAGATGCAAACTCATTCAAATATATGAGAAATGTTGAAATTCGACTTCAAATGAGGAAGATAGACTTTGAAAATTTTTAATCAACACAAAGTGAGAATCGACTCCAATGGGCTTCAATGAATATAAATCGACGATATCTGACAACGTTAGATGCAAACTCATTCAAATATATGAGAAATGTTGAAATTCGACTTCAAATGAGGAAGATAGACTTTGAAAATTTTCAATCAACACAAAGTGAGAATCGACTTCAATGGGTTTCAATGAATATAAATCGACGATATCTGACAACGTTAGATGCAAACTCATTCAAATAAATGAGAAATGTTGAAATTCGACTTCAAATGAGGAAGATAGGCTTTGAAAATTTCCAATCAACACAAAGTGAGAATCGACTTCAATGGGCTTCAATGAATGTAAATCGAGGATATCTGACAACGTTAGTTGCAAACTCATTCAAATATATGAGAAATGTTGAAATTCGACTTCAAATGAGGAAGATAGACTTTGAAAATTTTTAATCAACACAAAGTGAGAATCGACTCCAATGGGCTTCAATGAATATAAATCGACGATATCTGACAACGTTAGATGCAAACTCATTCAAATATATGAGAAATGTTGAAATTCGACTTCAAATGAGGAAGATAGACTTTAAAAATTTTCAATCAACACAAAGTGAGAATTGACTTCAATGGGCTTCAATGAATGTAAATCGACGATATCTGACAACGTTAGATGCTAACTCATTCAAATATATGAGAAATGTTTAAATTCGACTTCAAATGAGGAAGATAGACTTTGAAAATTTTCAATCAACACAAAGTGAGAATCGACTTCAATGGGCTTCAATGGATGTAAATCGACGATATCTGACAAAGTTAGATGCAAACTCATTCAAATATATGAGAAATGTTGAAATTCGACTTCAAATGAGGAAGATAGGCTTTGAAAATTTCCAATCAACACAAAGTGAGAATCGACTTCAATGGGCTTCAATGAATGTAAATCGAGGATATCTGACAAAGTCAGATACAAACTCATTCAAATATATAAGAAATGTTGAAATTCGTCTTCAAATGAGGAAGATAGACTTTGAAAATTTCCAATCAACACAAAGTGAGAATCGACTTCAATGGGCTTCAATGAATATAAATCGACGATATCTGACAACGTTAGATGCAAACTCATTCAAATATATGAGAAATGTTGAAATTCGACTTCAAATGAGGAAGATAGACTTTGAAAATTTTTTATCAACACAAAGTGAGAATCGACTTCAATGGGCTTCAATGGATGTAAATCGACGATATCTGACAAAGTTAGATGCAAACTCATTCAATTATATGAGAAATGTTGAAATTCGACTTCAAATGAGGAAGATAGACTTTAAAAATTTTCAATCAACACAAAGTGAGAATCGACTTCAATGGGCTTCCATGAATGTAAATCGACGATATCTGACAAAGTTAGATGCAAACTCATACAAATATATGATAAATGTTGAAATTCGACTTCAAATGAGGAAGATAGGCTTTGAAAATTTCCAATCAACACAAAGTGAGAATCGACTTCAATGGGCTTCAATGAATGTAAATCGAGGATATCTGACAAAGTCAGATACAAACTCATTCAAATATATAAGAAATGTTGAAATTCGTCTTCAAATGAGGAAGATAGACTTTGAAAATTTTCAATCAACACAAAGTGAGAATCGACTTCAATGGGCTTCAATGAATATAAATCGACGATATCTGACAACGTTAGATGCAAACTCATTCAAATATATGAGAAATGTTGAAATTCGACTTCAAATGAGGAAGATAGACTTTGAAAATTTTTTATCAACACAAAGTGAGAATCGACTTCAATGGGCTTCAATGGATGTAAATCGACGATATCTGACAAAGTTAGATGCAAACTCATTCAATTATATGAGAAATGTTGAAATTCGACTTCAAATGAGGAAGATAGACTTTAAAAATTTTCAATCAACACAAAGTGAGAATCGACTTCAATGGGCTTCCATGAATGTAAATCGACGATATCTGACAAAGTTAGATGCAAACTCATACAAATATATGATAAATGTTGAAATTCGACTTCAAATGAGGAAGATAGACTTTGAAAATTTTCAAACAACACAAAGTGAGAATCGACTTCAATGGGCTTCAATGAATATAAATCGACGATATCTGACAACGTTAGATGCAAACTCATTCAAATATATGAGAAATGTTGAAATTCGACTTCAAATGAGGAAGATAGACTTTGAAAATTTTCAATCAACACAAAGTGAGAATCGACTTCAATGGGTTTCAATGAATATAAATCGACGATATCTGACAACGTTAGATGCAAACTCATTCAAATATATGAGAAATGTTGAAATTCGACTTCAAATGAGGAAGATAGACTTTGAAAATTTTTTATCAACACAAAGTGAGAATCGACTTCAATGGGCTTCAATGAATGTAAATCGACGATATCTGACATAGTTAGATGCAAACTCATTCAATTATATGAGAAATGTTGAAATTCGACTTCTAATGAGGAAGATAGACTTTAAAAATTTTCAATCAACACAAAGTGAGAATCGACTTCAATGGGCTTCCATGAATGTAAATCGACGATATCTGACAAAGTTAGATGCAAACTCATACAAATATATGATAAATGTTGAAATTCGACTTCAAATGAGGAAGATAGACTTTGAAAATTTTCAAACAACACAAAGTGAGAATCGACTTCAATGGGCTTCAATGAATATAAATCGACGATATCTGACAACGTTAGAGGCAAACTCATTCAAATATATGAGAAATGATGAAATTCGACTTCAAATGAGGAAGATATACTTTGAAAATTTTTAATCAACACAAAGTGAGAATCAACTTCAATGGGCTTCAATGAATGTAAATCGACGATATCTGACAAAGTTAGATGCAAATTCATTCAAATATATGAGGAATGTTTAAATTCGACTTCAAATGAGGAAGATAGACTTTGAAAATTTTCAATCAACACAAAGTGAGAATCGACTTCAATGGGCTTCAATGAATGTTAATCGACGATATCTGACAAAGTTAGATGCAAATTCATTCAAATATATGAGAAATGTTTAAATTCGACTTCAAATGAGGAAGATAGACTTTGAATATTTTCAATCAACACAAAGTGAGAATCGACTTCAATGGGCTTCAATGAATGTAAATCGACTATATCTGACAAAGTTAGATGCAAACTCATTCAAATATATGAGAAATGTTGAAATTCGACTTCAAATGAGGAAGATAGGCTTTGAAAATTTCCAATCAACACAAAGTGAGAATCGACTTCAATGGGCTTCAATGAATGTAAATCGAGGATATCTGACAACGTTAGATGCAATCTCATTCAAATATATGAGAAATGTTGAAATTCGACTTCAAATGAGGAAGATAGACTTTGAAAATTTTTAATCAACACAAAGTGAGAATCGACTTCAATGGGCTTCAATGAATGTAAATCGACGATATCTGACAAAGTAAGATGCAAACTCATTCAATTATATGAGAAATGTTGAAATTCGACTTCAAATGAGGAAGATAGGCTTTGAAAATTTCCAATCAACACAAAGTGAGAATCGACTTCAATGGGCTTCAATGAATGTAAATCGAGGATATCTGACAAAGTCAGATACAAACTCATTCAAATATATAAGAAATGTTGAAATTCGTCTTCAAATGAGGAAGATAGACTTTGAAAATTTTCAATCAACACAAAGTGAGAATCGACTTCAATGGGCTTCAATGAATATAAATCGACGATATCTGACAACGTTAGATGCAAACTAATTCAAATATATGAGAAATGTTGAAATTCGACTTCAAATGAGGAAGATAGACTTTGAAAATTTTTAATCAACACAAAGTGAGAATCGACTCCAATGGGCTTCAATGAATATAAATCGACGATATCTGACAACGTTAGATGCAAACTCATTCAAATATATGAGAAATGTTGAAATTCGACTTCAAATGAGGAAGATAGACTTTGAAAATTTTCAATCAACACAAAGTGAGAATCGACTTCAATGGGTTTCAATGAATATAAATCGACGATATCTGACAACGTTAGATGCAAACTCATTCAAATATATGAGAAATGTTGAAATTCGACTTCAAATGAGGAAGATAGACTTTGAAAATTTTCAAACAACACAAAGTGAGAATCGACTTCAATGGGCTTCAATGAATGTAAATCGACGATATCTGACAAAGTTAGATGCAAACTCATTCAATTATATGAGAAATGTTGAAATTCGACTTCAAATGAGGAAGATAGACTTTGAAAATTTTTAATCAACACAAAGTGAGAATCGACTTCAATGGGCA
>NW_026614187.1:0-15297 GCF_026230105.1 Diorhabda sublineata
ATATGTGAAATGTTGAAATGCGACTTCAAATTAGGAAGATAAACTTTGAAAATTTTCAATTATTACAAAGTGACAGTTGACCTCAATGGGCTTCAATCGATGTTATTCGATGATATCTGACAAAGTTAGATGCAAACTCAATCAAATATATGAGAAATGTTGAAATTCGACTTCAAATTAGGAAGATAGACTTTGAAAATTTTCAATTATTACAAAGTGACAGTTGACCTCAATGGGCTTCAATGGATGTTATTCGATGATATCTGACAAAGTTGGATGCAAACTCACTCAAATATATGAGAAATGTTGAAATTCGACTTCAAATTAGGAAGATAGACTTTGAAAATTTTCAATTATTACAAAGTGACAGTTGACCTCAAAGGGCTTCAATGGATGTTATTCGATGATATCTGACAAAGTTAGATGCAAACTCACTCAAATATATAAGAAATGTTGAAATTCGACTTCAAATTAGGAAGATAGACTTTGAAAATTTTCAATTATTACAAAGTGACAGTTGACCTCAATGGGCTTCAATGGATGTTATTCGATGATATCTGACAAAGTTAGATGCAAACTCACTCAAATATATGAGAAATGTTGAAATTCGACTTCAAATTAGGAAGATAGACTTTAAAAATTTTCAATAATTACAAAGTGACAGTTGACCTCAAAGGGCTTCAATGGATGTTATTCGATGATATCTGACAAAGTTAGATGCAAACTCACTCAAATATATAAGAAATGTTGAAATTCGACTTCAAATTAGGAAGATAGACTTTGAAAATTTTCAATTATTACAAAGTGACAGTTGACCTCAATGGGCTTCAATGGATGTTATTCGATGATATCTGACAAAGTTAGATGCAAACTCACTCAAATATATGAGAAATGTTGAAATTCGACTTCAAATTAGGAAGATAGACTTTGAAAATATTCAATTATTACAAAGTGACAGTTGACCTCAATGGGCTTCAATCGATGTTATTCGATGATATCTGACAAAGTTAGATGCAAACTCACTCAAATATATGAGAAATGTTGAAATTCGACTTCAAATTAGGAGATAGACTTTGAAAATTTTCAATTATTACAAAGTGACAGTTGACCTCAATGGGCTTCAATCGATGTTATTCGATGATATCTGACAAAGTTAGATGCAAACTCACTCAAATATATGAGAAATGTTGAAATTCGACTCCAAATTAGGAAGATAGACTTTGAAAATATTCAATTATTACAAAGTGACAGTTGACCTCAATGGGCTTCAATCGATGTTATTCGATGATATCTGACAAAGTTAGATGCAAACTCACTCAAATATATGAGAAATGTTGAAATTCGACTTCAAATTAGGAGATAGACTTTGAAAATTTTCAATTATTACAAAGTGACAGTTGACCTCAATGGGCTTCAATCGATGTTATTCGATGATATCTGACAAAGTTAGATGCAAACTCACTCAAATATATGAGAAATGTTGAAATTCAACTTCAAATTAGGAAGATAGACATTGAAAATTTTCAATTATTAAAAAGTGACAGTTGACCTCAATGGGCTTCAATCGATGTTATTCGATGATATCTGACAAAGTTAGATGCAAACTCCCTCAAATATATGTGAAATGTTGAAATGCGACTTCAAATTAGGAAGATAAACTTTGAAAATTTTCAATTATTACAACGTGACAGTGGACCTCAATGGGCTTCAATCGATGTAAATCGACGATAGCTGACAAAGTTTGATGCAAACTTACTCAAATATATAAGGAATGTCGAAATTCGACTTCAAATTAGGAAGATACACTTTGGAAATTTTCAATCAATACAAAGTGACAATCGACCTCAAAGGGCTTCAATGGATGTAAATCGACGATAGCTGACAAAGTTAGATGCAAACTCACTCAAATATATAAGAAATGTTAAAATTCGACTTCAAATTAGGAAGATAGACTTTGAAAATTTTCAATCAACACAAAATGGCAATCGACCTCAATGGGCTTCAATGGATGTTAATCAACGATATCTGACAAAGTTAGATGCGAACTCACTCAAATATATAAGAAATGTTGGAATTCGACTTCAAATTAGGAAGATAGACTTTGAAAATTTTCAATCAACACAAAGTGATAATCGACGTGAATGGGCTTCAATGGATGTTAATCAACGATATCTGACAAAGTTAGATGCGAACTCACTTAAATATATAAGAAATGTCGAAATTCGGCTTCAAATTAGGAAGATACACTTTGGAAATTTTCAATCAATACAAAGTGACAATCGACCTCAATGGGCTTCAATGGATGATAATCAACGATATCTGACAGATTTAGATGCAAACTCACTCAAATATATAAGAAATGTTAAAATTCGACTTCAAATTAGGAAGATAGACATTGAAAATTTTCAATTATTAAAAAGTGACAGTTGACCTCAATGGGCTTCAATCGATGTTATTCGATGATATCTGACAAAGTTAGATGCAAACTCCCTCAAATATATGTGAAATGTTGAAATGCGACTTCAAATTAGGAAGATAAACTTTGAAAATTTTCAATTATTACAAAGTGACAGTTGACCTCAATGGGCTTCAATCGATGTAAATCGACGATAGCTGACAAAGTTAGATGCAAACTTACTCAAATATATAAGGAATGTCGAAATTCGACTTCAAATTAGGAAGATACACTTTGGAAATTTTCAATCAATACAAAGTGACAATCGACCTCAAAGGGCTTCAATGGATGTAAATCGACGATAGCTGACAAAGTTAGATGCAAACTCACTCAAATATATAAGAAATGTTAAAATTCGACTTCAAATTAGGAAGATAGACTTTGAAAATTTTCAATCAACACAAAATGACAATCGACCTCAATGGGCTTCAATGGATGTTAATCAACGATATCTGACAAAGTTAGATGCGAACTCACTCAAATATATAAGAAATGTTGGAATTCGACTTCAAATTAGGAAGATAGTCTTTGAAAATTTCCAATCAACACAAAATTACAATCGACCTCAAAGTGGGGTTCAATGGATGTTAATCAATGATATCTGACAAATTTGAATGCAAACTTACTCAAATATATGAGAAATGTTGGAATTCGACTTCAAATTAGGAAGATAGACTTTGAAAATTTTCAATCAACACAAAGTGATAATCGACCTCAATGGGCTTCAATGGATGTTAATCAACGATATCTGACAAAGTTAGATGCGAACTCACTCAAATATATAAGAAATGTTGGAATTCGACTTCAAATTAGGAAGATAGACTTTGAAAATTTTCAATCAACACAAAGTGATAATCGACGTGAATGGGCTTCAATGGATGTTAATCAACGATATCTGACAAAGTTAGATGCGAACTCACTTAAATATATAAGAAATGTCGAAATTCGGCTTCAAATTAGGAAGATACACTTTGGAAATTTTCAATCAATACAAAGTGACAATCGACCTCAATGGGCTTCAATGGATGATAATCAACGATATCTGACAGATTTAGATGCAAACTCACTCAAATATATAAGAAATGTTAAAATTCGACTTCAAATAAGGAAGATAGACTTTAAAAATTTCCAATCAACACAAGGAGACAATCGCCCTCAGTGGGCTTCAGTGGATGTTAATCGACGATATCTGACAAAGTTAGATGCAAACTCACTCAAATATATAAGCAATGACGAAATTCGACTTCAAATTAGGAAGATAGACTTTGAAAATTGTCAATCAACACAAAGTGATAATCGACCTCAATGAGCTTCAATGGATTTTAATCAACGGTATCTGACAAAGTTAGATGCAAACTCACTCAAATATATAAGAAATGTCGAAATTCGACTTCAAATTAGGAAGATACACTTTGGAAATTTTCAATCAACACAAAGTGACAATCGACATCAAAGGGCTTCAATGGATGTAAATCGACGATAGCTGACAAAGTTAGATGCAAACTCACTCAAATATATAAGAAATGTTGGAATTCGACTTCAAATTAGGAAGATAGTCTTTGAAAATTTCCAATCAACACAAAATTACAATCGACCTCAAAGTGGGGTTCAATGGATGTTAATCAACGATATCTGACAAATTTGAATGCAAACTTACTCAAATATATGAGAAATGTTGGAATTCGACTTCAAATTAGGAAGATAGACTTTGAAAATTTTCAATCAACACAAAGTGATAATCGACCTCAATGGGCTTCAATGGATGTTAATCAACGATATCTGACAAAGTTAGATGCGAACTCACTCAAATATATAAGAAATGTTGGAATTCGACTTCAAATTAGGAAGATAGACTTTGAAAATTTTCAATCAACACAAAGTGATAATCGACGTGAATGGGCTTCAATGGATGTTAATCAACGATATCTGACAAAGTTAGATGCGAACTCACTTAAATATATAAGAAATGTCGAAATTCGGCTTCAAATTAGGAAGATACACTTTGGAAATTTTCAATCAATACAAAGTGACAATCGACCTCAATGGGCTTCAATGGATGATAATCAACGATATCTGACAGATTTAGATGCAAACTCACTCAAATATATAAGAAATGTTAAAATTCGACTTCAAATAAGGAAGATAGACTTTAAAAATTTCCAATCAACACAAGGAGACAATCGCCCTCAGTGGGCTTCAGTGGATGTTAATCGACGATATCTGACAAAGTTAGATGCAAACTCACTCAAATATATAAGAAATGTCGAAATTCGACTTCAAATTAGGAAGATAGACTTTGAAAATTTTCAATCAACACAAAATGACAATCGACCTCAATGGGCTTCAATGGATGTTAATCAACGATATCTGACAAAGTTAGATGCGAACTCACTCAAATATATAAGAAATGTTGGAATTCGACTTCAAATTAGGAAGATAGTCTTTGAAAATTTCCAATCAACACAAAATTACAATCGACCTCAAAGTGGGGTTCAATGGATGTTAATCAACGATATCTGACAAATTTGAATGCAAACTTACTCAAATATATGAGAAATGTTGGAATTCGACTTCAAATTAGGAAGATAGACTTTGAAAATTTTCAATCAACACAAAGTGATAATCGACCTCAATGGGCTTCAATGGATGTTAATCAACGATATCTGACAAAGTTAGATGCGAACTCACTCAAATATATAAGAAATGTTGGAATTCGACTTCAAATTAGGAAGATAGACTTTGAAAATTTTCAATCAACACAAAGTGATAATCGACGTGAATGGGCTTCAATGGATGTTAATCAACGATATCTGACAAAGTTAGATGCGAACTCACTTAAATATATAAGAAATGTCGAAATTCGGCTTCAAATTAGGAAGATACACTTTGGAAATTTTCAATCAATACAAAGTGACAATCGACCTCAATGGGCTTCAATGGATGATAATCAACGATATGTGACAGATTTAGATGCAAACTCACTCAAATATATAAGAAATGTTAAAATTCGACTTCAAATAAGGAAGATAGACTTTAAAAATTTCCAATCAACACAAGGAGACAATCGCCCTCAGTGGGCTTCAGTGGATGTTAATCGACGATATCTGACAAAGTTAGATGCAAACTCACTCAAATATATAAGAAATGTCGAAATTCGACTTCAAATTAGGAAGATACACTTTGGAAATTTTCAATCAACACAAAGTGACAATCGACATCAAAGGGCTTCAATGGATGTAAATCGACGATAGCTGACAAAGTTAGATGCAAACTCACTCAAATATATAAGAAATGTTGGAATTCGACTTCAAATCAGGAAGATAGACTTTGAAAATTTCAATCAACACAAAGTGATAATCGACGTGAATTGGCTTCAATGGATGTTAATTAACAATATCTGACAAAGTTAGATGCAAACTTACTCAAATATATAAGGAATGTCGAAATTCGACTTCAAATTAGGAAGATACACTTTGGAAATTTTCAATCAATACAAAGTGACAATCGACCTCAAAGGGCTTCAATGGATGTAAATCGACGATATCTGACAAAGTTAGATGCGAACTCACTCAAATATATAAGAAATGTTGGAATTCGACTTCAAATTAGGAAGATAGACTTTGAAAATTTTCAATCAACACAAAGTGATATTCGACGGGAATGGGCTTCAATGGATGTTAATCAACGATATCTGACAAATTTGAATGCAAACTTACTCAAATATATGAGAAATGTTGGAATTCGACTTCAAATTAGGAAGATAGACTTTGAAAATTTTCAATCAACACAAAGTGATAATCGACCTCAATGGGCTTCAATGGATGTTAATCAACGATATCTGACAAAGTTAAATGCAAACTCACTCAAATACATGAGAAATGTCGAAATTCGACTTCAAATTAGGAAGATAGACTTTGAAAATTTTCAATCAACACAAAGTGATAATCGACGTGAATTGGCTTCAATGGTTGTTAATCAACGATATCTGACAAAGTTAGATGCAAACTTACTCAAATATATAAGGAATGTCGAAATTCGACTTCAAATTAGGAAGATACACTTTGGAAATTTTAAATCAATACAAAGTGACAATCGACCTCAAAGGGCTTCAATGGATGTATATCGCCGATATTTGACAAAGTTAGATGCAAACTCACTCAAATATATAAGAAATGTTAGAATTCGACTTCAAATTAGGAAGATAGACTTTGAAAATTTTCAATCAACACAAAATGACAATCGACCTCAATGGGCTTCAATGGATGTTAATCAACGATATCTGACAAATTTGAATGCAAACTTACTCAAATATATAAGAAATGTTGGAATTCGACTTCAAATTAGGAAGATAGACTTTGAAAATTTTCAATCAACACAAAGTGACAATCGACATCAAAGGGCTTCAATGGATGTAAATCGACGATATCTGACAAAGTTAGATGCAAACTCACTCAAATATATAAGAAATGTTGGAATTCGACTTCAAATTAGGAAGATAGACTTTGAAAATTTTCAATCAACACAAAATGACAATCGACCTCAATGGGCTTCAATGGATGTTAATCAACGATATCTGACAAATTTGAATGCAAACTGACTCAAATATATAAGAAATGTCGGAATTCGACTTCAAATTAGGAAGATAGACTTTGAAAATTTTTAATCAACACAAAGTGATAAACGACCTCAATGGGCTTCAATGGATGTTAATCAACGATATCTGACAAATTCAAATGCAAATTTACTCAAATATATAAGAAATGTTGGAATTCGACTTCAAATTAGGAAGATAGACTTTGAAAATTTTCAATCCACACAAAGTGACAATCGACCTCAATGGGCTTCAATGGATGTTAATCAACGATATCTGACAAAGTTAAATGCAAACTCACTCAAATACATGAGAAATGTCGAAATTCGACTTCAAATTAGGAAGATAGACTTTGAAAATTTTCAATCAACACAAAGTGATAATCGACGTGAATTGGCTTCAATGGTTGTTAATCAACGATATCTGACAAAGTTAGATGCAAACTTACTCAAATATATAAGGAATGTCGAAATTCGACTTCAAATTAGGAAGATACACTTTGGAAATTTTAAATCAATACAAAGTGACAATCGACCTCAAAGGGCTTCAATGGATGTATATCGCCGATATTTGACAAAGTTAGATGCAAACTCACTCAAATATATAAGAAATGTTAGAATTCGACTTCAAATTAGGAAGATAGACTTTGAAAATTTTCAATCAACACAAAATGACAATCGACCTCAATGGGCTTCAATGGATGTTAATCAACGATATCTGACAAATTTGAATGCAAACTTACTCAAATATATAAGAAATGTTGGAATTCGACTTCAAATTAGGAAGATAGACTTTGAAAATTTTCAATCAACACAAAGTGACAATCGACATCAAAGGGCTTCAATGGATGTAAATCGACGATATCTGACAAAGTTAGATGCAAACTCACTCAAATATATAAGAAATGTTGGAATTCGACTTCAAATTAGGAAGATAGACTTTGAAAATTTTCAATCAACACAAAATGACAATCGACCTCAATGGGCTTCAATGGATGTTAATCAACGATATCTGACAAATTTGAATGCAAACTTACTCAAATATATAAGAAATGTTGGAATTCGACTTCAAATTAGGAAGATAGACTTTGAAAATTTCCAATCAACACAAAGTGACAATCGACATCAAAGGGCTTCAATGGATGTAAATCGACGATATCTGACAAAGTTAGATGCAAACTCACTCAAATATATAAGAAATGTTGGAATTCGACTTCAAATTAGGAAGATAGACTTTGAAAATTTTCAATCAACACAAAATGACAATCGACCTCAATGGGCTTCAATGGATGTTAATCAACGATATCTGACAAATTTGAATGCAAACTGAGTCAAATATATAAGAAATGTCGGAATTCGACTTCAAATTAGGAAGATAGACTTTGAAAATTTTTAATCAACACAAAGTGATAAACGACCTCAATGGGCTTCAATGGATGTTAATCAACGATATCTGACAAATTCAAATGCAAATTTACTCAAATATATAAGAAATGTTGGAATTCGACTTCAAATTAGGAAGATAGACTTTGAAAATTTTCAATCCACACAAAGTGACAATCGACCTCAATGGGCTTCAATGGATGTTAATCAACGATATCTGACAAAGTTAAATGCAAACTCACTCAAATACATGAGAAATGTCGAAATTCGACTTCAAATTAGGAAGATAGACTTTGAAAATTTTCAATCAACACAAAGTGATAATCGACGTGAATTGGCTTCAATGGTTGTTAATCAACGATATCTGACAAAGTTAGATGCAAACTTACTCAAATATATAAGGAATGTCGAAATTCGACTTCAAATTAGGAAGATACACTTTGGAAATTTTAAATCAATACAAAGTGACAATCGACCTCAAAGGGCTTCAATGGATGTATATCGCCGATATTTGACAAAGTTAGATGCAAACTCACTCAAATATATAAGAAATGTTAGAATTCGACTTCAAATTAGGAAGATAGACTTTGAAAATTTTCAATCAACACAAAATGACAATCGACCTCAATGGGCTTCAATGGATGTTAATCAACGATATCTGACAAATTTGAATGCAAACTTACTCAAATATATAAGAAATGTTGGAATTCGACTTCAAATTAGGAAGATAGACTTTGAAAATTTTCAATCAACACAAAGTGACAATCGACATCAAAGGGCTTCAATGGATGTAAATCGACGATATCTGACAAAGTTAGATGCAAACTCACTCAAATATATAAGAAATGTTGGAATTCGACTTCAAATTAGGAAGATAGACTTTGAAAATTTTCAATCAACACAAAATGACAATCGACCTCAATGGGCTTCAATGGATGTTAATCAACGATATCTGACAAATTTGAATGCAAACTTACTCAAATATATAAGAAATGTTGGAATTCGACTTCAAATTAGGAAGATAGACTTTGAAAATTTTCAATCAACACAAAGTGATAATCGACCTCAATGGGCTTCAATGGATGTTAATCAACGATATCTGACAAAGTTAAATGCAAACTCTCTCAAATACATGAGAAATGTCGAAATTCGACTTCAAATCAGGAAGATAGACTTTGAAAATTTTCAATCAGCACAAAGTGATAATCGACGTGAATTGGCTTCAATGGTTGTTAATCAACGATATCTGACAAAGTTAGATGCAAACTTACTCAAATATATAAGGAATGTCGAAATTCGACTTCAAATTAGGAAGATACACTTTGGAAATTTTAAATCAATACAAAGTGACAATCGACCTCAAAGGGCTTCAATGGATGTATATCGCCGATATTTGACAAAGTTAGATGCAAACTCACTCAAATATATAAGAAATGTTAGAATTCGACTTCAAATTAGGAAGATAGACTTTGAAAATTTTCAATCAACACAAAATGACAATCGACCTCAATGGGCTTCAATGGATGTTAATCAACGATATCTGACAAATTTGAATGCAAACTTACTCAAATATATAAGAAATGTTGGAATTCGACTTCAAATTAGGAAGATAGACTTTGAAAATTTTCAATCAACACAAAGTGATAATCGACCTCAATGGGCTTCAATGGATGTAAATCAACGATATCTGACAAAGTTAAATGCAAACTCTCTCAAATACATGAGAAATGTCGAAATTCGACTTCAAATCAGGAAGATAGACTTTGAAAATTTTCAATCAATACAAAGTGACAATCGACGTGAATTGGCTTCAATGGATGTTAATCAACGATATCTGACAGAGTTAGATGCAAACTTACTCAAATATATAAGGAATGTCGAAATTCGACTTCAAATTAGGAAGATACACTTTGGAAATTTTAAATCAATACAAAGTGACAATCGACCTCAAACGGCTTCAATGGATGTAAATCAACGATATCTGACAAAGTTAAATGCAAATTCTCTCAAATACATGAGAAATGTCGAAATTCGACTTCAAATCAGGAAGATAGACTTTGAAAATTTTCAATCAATACAAAGTGACAATCGACGTGAATTGGCTTCAATGGATGTTAATCAACGATATCTGACAGAGTTAGATGCAAACTTACTCAAATATATAAGGAATGTCGAAATTCGACTTCAAATTAGGAAGATACACTTTGGAAATTTTAAATCAATACAAAGTGACAATCGACCTCAAACGGCTTCAATGGATGTATATCGACGATATTTGACAAAGTTAGATGCAAACTCACTCAAATATATAAGAAATGTTAAAATTCGACTTCAAATTAGGAAGATAGACTTTGAAAATTTTCAATCAACACAAAATGACAATCGACCTCAATGGGCTTCAATGGATGTTAATCAACGATATCTGACAAATTTGAATGCAAACTTACTCAAATATATAAGAAATGTTGGAATTCGACTTCAAATTAGGAAGATAGACTTTGAAAATTTTCAATCAACACAAAGTGACAATCGACATCAAAGGGCTTCAATGGATGTAAATCGACGATATCTGACAAAGTTAGATGCAAACTCACTCAAATATATAAGAAATGTTGGAATTCGACTTCAAATTAGGAAGATAGACTTTGAAAATTTTCAATCAACACAAAATGACAATCGACCTCAATGGGCTTCAATGGATGTTAATCAACGATATCTGACAAATTTGAATGCAAACTTACTCAAATATATAAGAAATGTTGGAATTCGACTTCAAATTAGGAAGATAGACTTTGAAAATTTTCAATCAACACAAAGTGATAATCGACCTCAATGGGCTTCAATGGATGTTAATCAACGATATCTGACAAAGTTAAATGCAAACTCTCTCAAATACATGAGAAATGTCGAAATTCGACTTCAAATCAGGAAGATAGACTTTGAAAATTTTCAATCAACACAAAGTGATAATCGACGTGAATTGGCTTCAATGGTTGTTAATCAACGATATCTGACAAAGTTAGATGCAAACTTACTCAAATATATAAGGAATGTCGAAATTCGACTTCAAATTAGGAAGATACACTTTGGAAATTTTAAATCAATACAAAGTGACAATCGACCTCAAAGGGCTTCAATGGATGTATATCGCCGATATTTGACAAAGTTAGATGCAAACTCACTCAAATATATAAGAAATGTTAGAATTCGACTTCAAATTAGGAAGATAGACTTTGAAAATTTTCAATCAACACAAAATGACAATCGACCTCAATGGGCTTCAATGGATGTTAATCAACGATATCTGACAAATTTGAATGCAAACTTACTCAAATATATAAGAAATGTTGGAATTCGACTTCAAATTAGGAAGATAGACTTTGAAAATTTTCAATCAACACAAAGTGATAATCGACCTCAATGGGCTTCAATGGATGTTAATCAACGATATCTGACAAAGTTAAATGCAAACTCTCTCAAATACATGAGAAATGTCGAAATTCGACTTCAAATCAGGAAGATAGACTTTGAAAATTTTCAATCAGCACAAAGTGATAATCGACGTGAATTGGCTTCAATGGTTGTTAATCAACGATATCTGACAAAGTTAGATGCAAACTTACTCAAATATATAAGGAATGTCGAAATTCGACTTCAAATTAGGAAGATACACTTTGGAAATTTTAAATCAATACAAAGTGACAATCGACCTCAAAGGGCTTCAATGGATGTATATCGCCGATATTTGACAAAGTTAGATGCAAACTCACTCAAATATATAAGAAATGTTAGAATTCGACTTCAAATTAGGAAGATAGACTTTGAAAATTTTCAATCAACACAAAATGACAATCGACCTCAATGGGCTTCAATGGATGTTAATCAACGATATCTGACAAATTTGAATGCAAACTTACTCAAATATATAAGAAATGTTGGAATTCGACTTCAAATTAGGAAGATAGACTTTGAAAATTTTCAATCAACACAAAGTGATAATCGACCTCAATGGGCTTCAATGGATGTAAATCAACGATATCTGACAAAGTTAAATGCAAACTCTCTCAAATACATGAGAAATGTCGAAATTCGACTTCAAATCAGGAAGATAGACTTTGAAAATTTTCAATCAATACAAAGTGACAATCGACGTGAATTGGCTTCAATGGATGTTAATCAACGATATCTGACAGAGTTAGATGCAAACTTACTCAAATATATAAGGAATGTCGAAATTCGACTTCAAATTAGGAAGATACACTTTGGAAATTTTAAATCAATACAAAGTGACAATCGACCTCAAACGGCTTCAATGGATGTATATCGACGATATTTGACAAAGTTAGATGCAAACTCACTCAAATATATAAGAAATGTTAAAATTCGACTTCAAATTAGGAAGATAGACTTTGAAAATTTTCAATCAACACAAAGTGATAATCGACGTGAATTGGCTTCAATGGATGTTAATTAACAATATCTGACAAAGTTAGATGCAAACTTACTCAAATATATAAGGAATGTCGAAATTCGACTTCAAATTAGGAAGATACACTTTGGAAATTTTCAATCAATACAAAGTGACAATCGACCTCAAAGGGCTTCAATGGATGTAAATCGACGATAGCTGACAAAGTTAGATGCAAACTCACTCAAATATATAAGAAATGTTAAAATTCGACTTCAAATTAGGAAGATAGACTTTGAAAATTTTCAATCAACACAAAATGACAATCGACCTCAATGGGCTTCAATGGATGTTAATCAACGATATCTGACAAATTTGAATGCAAACTTACTCAAATATATAAGAAATGTTGGAATTCGACTTCAAATTAGGAAGATAGACTTTGAAAATTTTCAATCAACACAAAGTGACAATCGACATCAAAGGGCTTCAATGGATGTAAATCGACGATATCTGACAAAGTTAGATGCAAACTCACTCAAATATATAAGAAATGTTGGAATTCGACTTCAAATTAGGAAGATAGACTTTGAAAATTTTCAATCAACACAAAATGACAATCGACCTCAATGGGCTTCAATGGATGTTAATCAACGATATCTGACAAATTTGAATGCAAACTTACTCAAATATATAAGAAATGTTGGAATTCGA
Source organism: Diorhabda sublineata (assembly GCF_026230105.1). NCBI lineage: Eukaryota > Metazoa > Arthropoda > Insecta > Coleoptera > Chrysomelidae > Diorhabda > Diorhabda sublineata. The sequence goes on from NW_026614187.1 coordinate 13,551, forward strand.
CTTCAAATTAGGAAGATAGACTTTGAAAATTTTCAATCAACACAAAGTGATAATCGACCTCAATGGGCTTCAATGGATGTTAATCAACGATATCTGACAAAGTTAAATGCAAACTCTCTCAAATACATGAGAAATGTCGAAATTCGACTTCAAATCAGGAAGATAGACTTTGAAAATTTTCAATCAACACAAAGTGATAATCGACGTGAATTGGCTTCAATGGTTGTTAATCAACGATATCTGACAAAGTTAGATGCAAACTTACTCAAATATATAAGGAATGTCGAAATTCGACTTCAAATTAGGAAGATACACTTTGGAAATTTTAAATCAATACAAAGTGACAATCGACCTCAAAGGGCTTCAATGGATGTATATCGCCGATATTTGACAAAGTTAGATGCAAACTCACTCAAATATATAAGAAATGTTAGAATTCGACTTCAAATTAGGAAGATAGACTTTGAAAATTTTCAATCAACACAAAATGACAATCGACCTCAATGGGCTTCAATGGATGTTAATCAACGATATCTGACAAATTTGAATGCAAACTTACTCAAATATATAAGAAATGTTGGAATTCGACTTCAAATTAGGAAGATAGACTTTGAAAATTTTCAATCAACACAAAGTGATAATCGACCTCAATGGGCTTCAATGGATGTAAATCAACGATATCTGACAAAGTTAAATGCAAACTCTCTCAAATACATGAGAAATGTCGAAATTCGACTTCAAATCAGGAAGATAGACTTTGAAAATTTTCAATCAATACAAAGTGACAATCGACGTGAATTGGCTTCAATGGATGTTAATCAACGATATCTGACAGAGTTAGATGCAAACTTACTCAAATATATAAGGAATGTCGAAATTCGACTTCAAATTAGGAAGATACACTTTGGAAATTTTAAATCAATACAAAGTGACAATCGACCTCAAACGGCTTCAATGGATGTATATCGACGATATTTGACAAAGTTAGATGCAAACTCACTCAAATATATAAGAAATGTTAAAATTCGACTTCAAATTAGGAAGATAGACTTTGAAAATTTTCAATCAACACAAAGTGATAATCGACGTGAATTGGCTTCAATGGATGTTAATTAACAATATCTGACAAAGTTAGATGCAAACTTACTCAAATATATAAGGAATGTCGAAATTCGACTTCAAATTAGGAAGATACACTTTGGAAATTTTCAATCAATACAAAGTGACAATCGACCTCAAAGGGCTTCAATGGATGTAAATCGACGATAGCTGACAAAGTTAGATGCGAACTCACTCAAATATATAAGAAATGTTGGAATTCGACTTCAAATTAGGAAGATAGTCTTTGAAAATTTCCAATCAACACAAAATTACAATCGACCTCAAAGTGGGGTTCAATGGATGTTAATCAACGATATCTGACAAATTTGAATGCAAACTTACTCAAATATATGAGAAATGTTGGAATTAGACTTCAAATTAGGAAGATAGACTTTGAAAATTTTCAATCAACACAAAGTGATAATCGACCTCAATGGGCTTCAATGGATGTTAATCAACGATATCTGACAAAGTTAGATGCGAACTCACTCAAATATATAAGAAATGTTGGAATTCGACTTCAAATTAGGAAGATAGACTTTGAAAATTTTCAATCAACACAAAGTGATAATCGACGTGAATGGGCTTCAATGGATGTTAATCAACGATATCTGACAAAGTTAGATGCGAACTCACTTAAATATAA
>NW_026614188.1:300000-383627 GCF_026230105.1 Diorhabda sublineata
TTCGATGATATCTGACAAAGTTAGATGCAAACTCACTCAAATATATGAGAAATGTTGAAATTCGACTTCACATTAGGAAGATAGACTTTGAAAATTTTCAATTATTACAAAGTGACAGTTGACCTCACTGGTCTTCAATCGATGTTATTCGATGATATCTGACAGAGTTAGATGCAAACTCACTCAAATATATGAGAAATGTTGAAATTCGACTTCAAATTAGGAAGATAGACTTTGAAAATTTTCCGTATTTTCAAAGTGACAGTTGACCTCAATGGGCTTCAATGGATGTTATTCGATGATATCTGACAAAGTTAGATGCAAACTCACTCAAATATATGAGAAATGTTGAAATTCGACTTCACATTAGGAAGATAGACTTTGAAAATTTTCAATTATTACAAAGTGACAGTTGACCTCAATGGGCTTCAATGGATGTTATTCGATGATATCTGACAAAGTTAGATGCAAACTCACTCAAATATATGAGAAATGTTGAAATTCGACTTCACATTAGGAAGATAGACTTTGAAAATTTTCAATTATTACAAAGTGACAGTTGACCTCAATAGGCTTCAATGGATGTTATTCGATGATATCTGACAAAGTTAGATGCAAACTCACTCAAATATATGAGAAATGTTGAAATTCGACTTCAAATTAGAAAGATAGACTTTGAAAATTTTCAATTATTACAAAGTGACAGTTGACCTCAATGGTCTTCAATCGATGTTATTCGATGATATCTGAGAGAGTTAGATGCAAACTCACTCAAATATATGAGAAATGTTGAAATTCGACTTCAAATTAGGAACATAGACTTTGAAAATTTTCCATATTTACAAAGTGACAGTTGACCTCAATGGTCTTTAATCGATGTTATTCGATGATATCTGACAGAGTTAGATGCAAACTCACTCAAATATATGAGAAATGTTGAAATTCGACTTCAAATTAGGAAGGTAGACTTTGAAAATTTTCCATATTTTCAAAGTGACAGTTGACCTCAATGGGCTTCAATGGATGTTATTCGATGATATCTGACAAAGTTAGATGCAAACTCACTCAAATATATGAGAAATGTTGAAATTCGACTTCACATTAGGAAGATAGACTTTGAAAATTTTCAATTATTACAAAGTGACAGTTGACCTCAATGGGCTTTAATGGATGTTATTCGATGATATCTGACAAAGTTAGATGCAAACTCACTCAAATATATGAGAAATGTTGAAATTCGACTTCACATTAGGAAGATAGACTTTGAAAATTTTCAATTATTACAAAGTGACAGTTGACCTCAATAGGCTTCAATGGATGTTATTCGATGATATCTGACAAAGTTAGATGCAAACTCACTCAAATATATGAGAAATGTTGAAATTCGACTTCAAATTAGAAAGATAGACTTTGAAAATTTTCAATTATTACAAAGTGACAGTTGACCTCAATGGTCTTCAATCGATGTTATTCGATGATATCTGAGAGAGTTAGATGCAAACTCACTCAAATATATGAGAAATGTTGAAATTCGACTTCAAATTAGGAACATAGACTTTGAAAATTTTCCATATTTACAAAGTGACAGTTGACCTCAATGGTCTTCAATCGATGTTATTCGATGATATCTGACAGAGTTAGATGCAAACTCACTCAAATATATGAGAAATGTTGAAATTCGACTTCAAATTAGGAAGGTAGACTTTGAAAATTTTCCATATTTTCAAAGTGACAGTTGACCTCAATGGGCTTCAATGGATGTTATTCGATGATATCTGACAAAGTTAGATGCAAACTCACTCAAATATATGAGAAATGTTGAAATTCGACTTCACATTAGGAAGATAGACTTTGAAAATTTTCAATTATGACAAAGTGACAGTTGACCTCAATGGGCTTTAATGGATGTTATTCGATGATATCTGACAAAGTTAGATGCAAACTCACTCAAATATATGAGAAATGTTGAAATTCGACTTCACATTAGGAAGATAGACTTTGAAAATTTTCAATTATTACAAAGTGACAGTTGACCTCAATAGGCTTCAATGGATGTTATTCGATGATATCTGACAAAGTTAGATGCAAACTCACTCAAATATATGAGAAATGTTGAAATTCGACTTCAAATTAGAAAGATAGACTTTGAAAATTTTCAATTATTACAAAGTGACAGTTGACCTCAATGGTCTTCAATCGATGTTATTCGATGATATCTGAGAGAGTTAGATGCAAACTCACTCAAATATATGAGAAATGTTGAAATTCGACTTCAAATTAGGAACATAGACTTTGAAAATTTTCCATATTTACAAAGTGACAGTTGACCTCAATGGTCTTCAATCGATGTTATTCGATGATATCTGACAGAGTTAGATGCAAACTCACTCAAATATATGAGAAATGTTGAAATTCGACTTCAAATTAGGAAGGTAGACTTTGAAAATTTTCCATATTTTCAAAGTGACAGTTGACCTCAATGGGCTTCAATGGATGTTATTCGATGATATCTGACAAAGTTAGATGCAAACTCACTCAAATATATGAGAAATGTTGAAATTCGACTTCACATTAGGAAGATAGACTTTGAAAATTTTCAATTATTACAAAGTGACAGTTGACCTAAATGGTCTTCAATCGATGTTATTCGATGATATCTGAGAGAGTTAGATGCAAACTCACTCAAATATATGAGAAATGTTGAAATTCGACTTCAAATTAGGAACATAGACTTTGAAAATTTTCCATATTTACAAAGTGACAGTTGACCTCACTGGTCTTCAATCGATGTTATTCGATGATATCTGACAGAGTTAGATGCAAACTCACTCAAATATATGAGAAATGTTGAAATTCGACTTCAAATTAGGAAGATAGACTTTGAAAATTTTCCGTATTTTCAAAGTGACAGTTGACCTCAATGGGCTTCAATGGATGTTATTCGATGATATCTGACAAAGTTAGATGCAAACTCACTCAAATATATGAGAAATGTTGAAATTCGACTTCACATTAGGAAGATAGACTTTGAAAATTTTCAATTATTACAAAGTGACAGTTGACCTCAATGGGCTTCAATGGATGTTATTCGATGATATCTGACAAAGTTAGATGCAAACTCACTCAAATATATGAGAAATGTTGAAATTCGACTTCACATTAGGAAGATAGACTTTGAAAATTTTCAATTATTACAAAGTGACAGTTGACCTCAATAGGCTTCAATGGATGTTATTCGATGATATCTGACAAAGTTAGATGCAAACTCACTCAAATATATGAGAAATGTTGAAATTCGACTTCAAATTAGAAAGATAGACTTTGAAAATTTTCAATTATTACAAAGTGACAGTTGACCTCAATGGTCTTCAATCGATGTTATTCGATGATATCTGAGAGAGTTAGATGCAAACTCACTCAAATATATGAGAAATGTTGAAATTCGACTTCAAATTAGGAACATAGACTTTGAAAATTTTCCATATTTACAAAGTGACAGTTGACCTCAATGGTCTTCAATCGATGTTATTCGATGATATCTGACAGAGTTAGATGCAAACTCACTCAAATATATGAGAAATGTTGAAATTCGACTTCAAATTAGGAAGGTAGACTTTGAAAATTTTCCATATTTTCAAAGTGACAGTTGACCTCAATGGGCTTCAATGGATGTTATTCGATGATATCTGACAAAGTTAGATGCAAACTCACTCAAATATATGAGAAATGTTGAAATTCGACTTCACATTAGGAAGATAGACTTTGAAAATTTTCAATTATTACAAAGTGACAGTTGACCTCAATGGGCTTTAATGGATGTTATTCGATGATATCTGACAAAGTTAGATGCAAACTCACTCAAATATATGAGAAATGTTGAAATTCGACTTCACATTAGGAAGATAGACTTTGAAAATTTTCAATTATTACAAAGTGACAGTTGACCTCAATAGGCTTCAATGGATGTTATTCGATGATATCTGACAAAGTTAGATGCAAACTCACTCAAATATATGAGAAATGTTGAAATTCGACTTCAAATTAGAAAGATAGACTTTGAAAATTTTCAATTATTACAAAGTGACAGTTGACCTCAATGGTCTTCAATCGATGTTATTCGATGATATCTGAGAGAGTTAGATGCAAACTCACTCAAATATATGAGAAATGTTGAAATTCGACTTCAAATTAGGAACATAGACTTTGAAAATTTTCCATATTTACAAAGTGACAGTTGACCTCAATGGTCTTCAATCGCTGTTATTCGATGATATCTGACAGAGTTAGATGCAAACTCACTCAAATATATGAGAAATGTTGAAATTCGACTTCAAATTAGGAAGGTAGACTTTGAAAATTTTCCATATTTTCAAAGTGACAGTTGACCTCAATGGGCTTCAATGGATGTTATTCGATGATATCTGACAAAGTTAGATGCAAACTCACTCAAATATATGAGAAATGTTGAAATTCGACTTCACATTAGGAAGATAGACTTTGAAAATTTTCAATTATTACAAAGTGACAGTTGACCTCAATGGGCTTTAATGGATGTTATTCGATGATATCTGACAAAGTTAGATGCAAACTCACTCAAATATATGAGAAATGTTGAAATTCGACTTCACATTAGGAAGATAGACTTTGAAAATTTTCAATTATTACAAAGTGACAGTTGACCTCAATGGTCTTCAATCGATGTTATTCGATGATATCTGACAGAGTTAGATGCAAACTCACTCAAATATATGAGAAATGTTGAAATTCGACTTCACATTAGGAAGATAGACTTTGAAAATTTTCAATTATTACAAAGTGACAGTTGACCTCAATGGTCTTCAATCGATGTTATTCGATGATATCTGACAGAGTTAGATGCAAACTCACTCAAATATATGAGAAATGTTGAAATTCGACTTCACATTAGGAAGATAGACTTTGAAAATTTTCAATTATTACAAAGTGACAGTTGACCTCAATGGGCTTTAATGGATGTTATTCGATGATATCTGACAAAGTTAGATGCAAACTCACTCAAATATATGAGAAATGTTGAAATTCGACTTCACATTAGGAAGATAGACTTTGAAAATTTTCAATTATTACAAAGTGACAGTTGACCTCAATGGTCTTCAATCGATGTTATTCGATGATATCTGACAGAGTTAGATGCAAACTCACTCAAATATATGAGAAATGTTGAAATTCGACTTCACATTAGGAAGATAGACTTTGAAAATTTTCAATTATTACAAAGTGACAGTTGACCTCAATAGTCTTCAATCGATGTTATTCGATGATATTTGACAGAGTTAGATGCAAACTCACTCAAATATATGAGAAATGTTGAAATTCGACTTCAAATTAGGAAGATAGACTTTGAAAATTTTCCATATTTTCAAAGTGACAGTTGACCTCAATGGGGTTCAATGGATGTTATTCGATGATATCTGACAAAGTTAGATGCAAACTCACTCAAATATATGAGAAATGTTGAAATTCGACTTCACATTAGGAAGATAGACTTTGAAAATTTTCAATTATTACAAAGTGACAGTTGACCTCAATGGTCTTCAATCGATGTTATTCGATGATATCTGACAAAGTTAGATGCAAACTCACTCAAATATATGAGAAATGTTGAAATTCGACTTCACATTAGGAAGATAGACTTTGAAAATTTTCAATTATTACAAAGTGACAGTTGACCTCAATGGGCTTCAATCGATGTTATTCGATGATATTTGACAGAGTTAGATGCAAACTCACTCAAATATATGAGAAATGTTGAAATTCGACTTCACATTAGGAAGATAGACTTTGAAAATTTTCAATTATTACAAAGTGACAGTTGACCTCAATGGTCTTCAATCGATGTTATTCGATGATATCTGACAAAGTTAGATGCAAACTCACTCAAATATATGAGAAATGTTGAAATTCGACTTCACATTAGGAAGATAGACTTTGAAAATTTTCAATTATTACAAAGTGACAGTTGACCTCAATGGACTTCAATCGATGATATTCGATGATATCTGACAGAGTTAGATGCAAACTCACTCAAATATATGAGAAATGTTGAAATTCGACTTCAAATTAGGAAGATAGACTTTGAAAATTTTCCATATTTTCAAAGTGACAGTTGACCTCAATGGGGTTCAATGGATGTTATTCGATGATATCTGACAAAGTTAGATGCAAACTCACTCAAATATATGAGAAATGTTGAAATTCGTCTTCACATTAGGAAGATAGACTTTGAAAATTTTCAATTATTACAAGGTGACAGTTGACCTCAATGGGCTTCATTCGATGTTATTCGATGATATCTGACAGAGTTAGATGCAAACTCACTCAAATATATGAGAAATGTTGAAATTCGACTTCAAATTAGGAAGATAGACTTTGAAAATTTTCCATATTTTCAAAGTGACAGTTGACCTCAATGGGGTTCAATGGATGTTATTCGATGATATCTGACAAAGTTAGATGCAAACTCACTCAAATATATGAGAAATGTTGAAATTCGACTTCACATTAGGAAGATAGACTTTGAAAATTTTCAATTATTACAAAGTGACAGTTGACCTCAATGGGCTTTAATGGATGTTATTCGATGATATCTGACAAAGTTAGATGCAAACTCACTCAAATATATGAGAAATGTTGAAATTCGACTTCAAATTAGGAAGATAGACTTTGAAAATTTTCAATTATTACAAAGTGACAGTTGACCTCAATGGTCTTCAATCGATGTTATTCGATGATATCTGACAGAGTTAGATGCAAACTCACTCAAATATATGAGAAATGTTGAAATTCGACTTCACATTAGGAAGATAGACTTTGAAAATTTTCAATTATTACAAAGTGACAGTTGACCTCAATAGTCTTCAATCGATGTTATTCGATGATATTTGACAGAGTTAGATGCAAACTCACTCAAATATATGAGAAATGTTGAAATTCGACTTCACATTAGGAAGATAGACTTTGAAAATTTTCAATTATTACAAAGTGACAGTTGACCTCAATAGTCTTCAATCGATGTTATTCGATGATATTTGACAGAGTTAGATGCAAACTCACTCAAATATATGAGAAATGTTGAAATTCGACTTCAAATTAGGAAGATAGACTTTGAAAATTTTCCATATTTTCAAAGTGACAGTTGACCTCAATGGGGTTCAATGGATGTTATTCGATGATATCTGACAAAGTTAGATGCAAACTCACTCAAATATATGAGAAATGTTGAAATTCGACTTCACATTAGGAAGATAGACTTTGAAAATTTTCAATTATTACAAAGTGACAGTTGACCTCAATGGTCTTCAATCGATGTTATTCGATGATATCTGACAAAGTTAGATGCAAACTCACTCAAATATATGAGAAATGTTGAAATTCGACTTCACATTAGGAAGATAGACTTTGAAAATTTTCAATTATTACAAAGTGACAGTTGACCTCAATGGGCTTCAATCGATGTTATTCGATGATATTTGACAGAGTTAGATGCAAACTCACTCAAATATATGAGAAATGTTGAAATTCGACTTCACATTAGGAAGATAGACTTTGAAAATTTTCAATTATTACAAAGTGACAGTTGACCTCAATGGTCTTCAATCGATGTTATTCGATGATATCTGACAAAGTTAGATGCAAACTCACTCAAATATATGAGAAATGTTGAAATTCGACTTCACATTAGGAAGATAGACTTTGAAAATTTTCAATTATTACAAAGTGACAGTTGACCTCAATGGGCTTCAATCGATGATATTCGATGATATCTGACAGAGTTAGATGCAAACTCACTCAAATATATGAGAAATGTTGAAATTCGACTTCAAATTAGGAAGATAGACTTTGAAAATTTTCCATATTTTCAAAGTGACAGTTGACCTCAATGGGGTTCAATGGATGTTATTCGATGATATCTGACAAAGTTAGATGCAAACTCACTCAAATATATGAGAAATGTTGAAATTCGACTTCAAATTAGGAAGATAGACTTTGAAAATTTTCCATATTTTCAAAGTGACAGTTGACCTCAATGGGGTTCAATGGATGTTATTCGATGATATCTGACAAAGTTAAATGCAAACTCACTCAAATATAGGAGAAATGTTGAAATTCGACTTCACATTAGGAAGATAGACTTTGAAAATTTTCAATTATTACAAAGTGACAGTTGACCTCAATGGTCTTCAATCGATGTTATTCGATGATATCTGACAAAGTTAGATGCAAACTCACTCAAATATATGAGAAATGTTGAAATTCGTCTTCACATTAGGAAGATAGACTTTGAAAATTTTCAATTATTACAAGGTGACAGTTGACCTCAATGGGCTTCATTCGATGTTATTCGATGATATCTGACAGAGTTAGATGCAAACTCACTCAAATATATGAGAAATGTTGAAATTCGACTTCAAATTAGGAAGATAGACTTTGAAAATTTTCCATATTTTCAAAGTGACAGTTGACCTCAATGGGGTTCAATGGATGTTATTCGATGATATCTGACAAAGTTAGATGCAAACTCACTCAAATATATGAGAAATGTTGAAATTCGACTTCACATTAGGAAGATAGACTTTGAAAATTTTCAATTATTACAAAGTGACAGTTGACCTCAATGGGCTTTAATGGATGTTATTCGATGATATCTGACAAAGTTAGATGCAAACTCACTCAAATATATGAGAAATGTTGAAATTCGACTTCACATTAGGAAGATAGACTTTGAAAATTTTCAATTATTACAAAGTGACAGTTGACCTCAATGGTCTTCAATCGATGTTATTCGATGATATCTGACAGAGTTAGATGCAAACTCACTCAAATATATGAGAAATGTTGAAATTCGACTTCACATTAGGAAGATAGACTTTGAAAATTTTCAATTATTACAAAGTGACAGTTGACCTCAATGGGCTTCAATCGATGTTATTCGATGATATCTGACAGAGTTAGATGCAAACTCACTCAAATATATGAGAAATGTTGAAATTCGACTTCAAATTAGGAAGATAGACTTTGAAAATTTTCCATATTTTCAAAGTGACAGTTGACCTCAATGGGCTTCAATGGATGTTATTCGATGATATGTGAAAAAGTTAGATGCAAACTCACTCAAATATATGAGAAATGTTGAAATTCGACTTCACATTAGGAAGATAGACTTTGAAAATTTTCAATTATTACAAAGTGACAGTTGACCTCAATGGGCTTCAATGGATGTTATTCGATGATATCTGACAAAGTTAGATGCAAACTCACTCAAATATATGAGAAATGTTGAAATTCGACTTCACATTAGGAAGATAGACTTTGAAAATTTTCAATTATTACAAAGTGACAGTTGACCTCAATGGTCTTCAATCGATGTTATTCGATGATATCTGACAGAGTTAGATGCAAACTCACTCAAATATATGAGAAATGTTGAAATTCGACTTCAAATTAGGAAGATAGACTTTGAAAATTTTCCATATTTTCAAAGTGACAGTTGACCTCAATGGGCTTCAATGGATGTTATTCGATGATATCTGACAAAGTTAGATGCAAACTCACTCAAATATATGAGAAATGTTGAAATTCGACTTCACATTAGGAAGATAGACTTTGAAAATTTTCAATTATTACAAAGTGACAGTTGACCTCAATGGTCTTCAATCGATGTTATTCGATGATATCTGACAGAGTTAGATGCAAACTCACTCAAATATATGAGAAATGTTGAAATTCGACTTCAAATTAGGAAGATAGACTTTGAAAATTTTCCATATTTTCAAAGTGACAGTTGACCTCAATGGGCTTCAATGGATGTTATTCGATGATATCTGACAAAGTTAGATGCAAACTCACTCAAATATATGAGAAATGTTGAAATTCGACTTCACATTAGGAAGATAGACTTTGAAAATTTTCAATTATTACAAAGTGACAGTTGACCTCAATGGGCTTCAATCGATGTTATTCGATGATATTTGACAGAGTTAGATGCAAACTCACTCAAATATATGAGAAATGTTGAAATTCGACTTCACATTAGGAAGATAGACTTTGAAAATTTTCAATTATTACAAAGTGACAGTTGACCTCAATGGGCTTCAATGGATGTTATTCGATGATATCTGACAAAGTTAGATGCAAACTCACTCAAATATATGAGAAATGTTGAAATTCGACTTCACATTAGGAAGATAGACTTTGAAAATTTTCAATTATTACAAAGTGACAGTTGACCTCAATGGTCTTCAATCGATGTTATTCGATGATATCTGACAAAGTTAGATGCAAACTCACTCAAATATATGAGAAATGTTGAAATTCGACTTCACATTAGGAAGATAGACTTTGAAAATTTTCAATTATTACAAAGTGACAGTTGACCTCAATGGACTTCAATCGATGATATTCGATGATATCTGACAGAGTTAGATGCAAACTCACTCAAATATATGAGAAATGTTGAAATTCGACTTCAAATTAGGAAGATAGACTTTGAAAATTTTCCATATTTTCAAAGTGACAGTTGACCTCAATGGGGTTCAATGGATGTTATTCGATGATATCTGACAAAGTTAGATGCAAACTCACTCAAATATATGAGAAATGTTGAAATTCGACTTCAAATTAGGAAGATAGACTTTGAAAATTTTCCATATTTTCAAAGTGACAGTTGACCTCAATGGGGTTCAATGGATGTTATTCGATGATATCTGACAAAGTTAAATGCAAACTCACTCAAATATAGGAGAGATGTTGAAATTCGACTTCACATTAGGAAGATAGACTTTGAAAATTTTCAATTATTACAAAGTGACAGTTGACCTCAATGGTCTTCAATCGATGTTATTCGATGATATCTGACAAAGTTAGATGCAAACTCACTCAAATATATGAGAAATGTTGAAATTCGTCTTCACATTAGGAAGATAGACTTTGAAAATTTTCAATTATTACAAGGTGACAGTTGACCTCAATGGGCTTCATTCGATGTTATTCGATGATATCTGACAGAGTTAGATGCAAACTCACTCAAATATATGAGAAATGTTGAAATTCGACTTCAAATTAGGAAGATAGACTTTGAAAATTTTCCATATTTTCAAAGTGACAGTTGACCTCAATGGGGTTCAATGGATGTTATTCGATGATATCTGACAAAGTTAGATGCAAACTCACTCAAATATATGAGAAATGTTGAAATTCGACTTCACATTAGGAAGATAGACTTTGAAAATTTTCAATTATTACAAAGTGACAGTTGACCTCAATGGGCTTTAATGGATGTTATTCGATGATATCTGACAAAGTTAGATGCAAACTCACTCAAATATATGAGAAATGTTGAAATTCGACTTCACATTAGGAAGATAGACTTTGAAAATTTTCAATTATTACAAAGTGACAGTTGACCTCAATGGTCTTCAATCGATGTTATTCGATGATATCTGACAAAGTTAGATGCAAACTCACTCAAATATATGAGAAATGTTGAAATTCGTCTTCACATTAGGAAGATAGACTTTGAAAATTTTCAATTATTACAAGGTGACAGTTGACCTCAATGGGCTTCATTCGATGTTATTCGATGATATCTGACAGAGTTAGATGCAAACTCACTCAAATATATGAGAAATGTTGAAATTCGACTTCAAATTAGGAAGATAGACTTTGAAAATTTTCCATATTTTCAAAGTGACAGTTGACCTCAATGGGGTTCAATGGATGTTATTCGATGATATCTGACAAAGTTAGATGCAAACTCACTCAAATATATGAGAAATGTTGAAATTCGACTTCACATTAGGAAGATAGACTTTGAAAATTTTCAATTATTACAAAGTGACAGTTGACCTCAATGGGCTTTAATGGATGTTATTCGATGATATCTGACAAAGTTAGATGCAAACTCACTCAAATATATGAGAAATGTTGAAATTCGACTTCACATTAGGAAGATAGACTTTGAAAATTTTCAATTATTACAAAGTGACAGTTGACCTCAATGGTCTTCAATCGATGTTATTCGATGATATCTGACAGAGTTAGATGCAAACTCACTCAAATATATGAGAAATGTTGAAATTCGACTTCACATTAGGAAGATAGACTTTGAAAATTTTCAATTATTACAAAGTGACAGTTGACCTCAATAGTCTTCAATCGATGTTATTCGATGATATTTGACAGAGTTAGATGCAAACTCACTCAAATATATGAGAAATGTTGAAATTCGACTTCAAATTAGGAAGATAGACTTTGAAAATTTTCCATATTTTCAAAGTGACAGTTGACCTCAATGGGGTTCAATGGATGTTATTCGATGATATCTGACAGAGTTAGATGCAAACTCACTCAAATATATGAGAAATGTTGAAATTCGACTTCACATTAGGAAGATAGACTTTGAAAATTTTCAATTATTACAAAGTGACAGTTGACCTCAATGGGCTTTAATGGATGTTATTCGATGATATCTGACAAAGTTAGATGCAAACTCACTCAAATATATGAGAAATGTTGAAATTCGACTTCACATTAGGAAGATAGACTTTGAAAATTTTCAATTATTACAAAGTGACAGTTGACCTCAATGGGCTTTAATGGATGTTATTCGATGATATCTGACAAAGTTAGATGCAAACTCACTCAAATATATGAGAAATGTTGAAATTCGACTTCACATTAGGAAGATAGACTTTGAAAATTTTCAATTATTACAAAGTGACAGTTGACCTCAATGGTCTTCAATCGATGTTATTCGATGATATCTGACAGAGTTAGATGCAAACTCACTCAAATATATGAGAAATGTTGAAATTCGACTTCACATTAGGAAGATAGACTTTGAAAATTTTCAATTATTACAAAGTGACAGTTGACCTCAATAGTCTTCAATCGATGTTATTCGATGATATTTGACAGAGTTAGATGCAAACTCACTCAAATATATGAGAAATGTTGAAATTCGACTTCAAATTAGGAAGATAGACTTTGAAAATTTTCCATATTTTCAAAGTGACAGTTGACCTCAATGGGGTTCAATGGATGTTATTCGATGATATCTGACAGAGTTAGATGCAAACTCACTCAAATATATGAGAAATGTTGAAATTCGACTTCACATTAGGAAGATAGACTTTGAAAATTTTCAATTATTACAAAGTGACAGTTGACCTCAATGGTCTTCAATCGATGTTATTCGATGATATCTGACAAAGTTAGATGCAAACTCACTCAAATATATGAGAAATGTTGAAATTCGACTTCACATTAGGAAGATAGACTTTGAAAATTTTCAATTATTACAAAGTGACAGTTGACCTCAATGGGCTTCAATCGATGTTATTCGATGATATTTGACAGAGTTAGATGCAAACTCACTCAAATATATGAGAAATGTTGAAATTCGACTTCACATTAGGAAGATAGACTTTGAAAATTTTCAATTATTACAAAGTGACAGTTGACCTCAATGGTCTTCAATCGATGTTATTCGATGATATCTGACAAAGTTAGATGCAAACTCACTCAAATATATGAGAAATGTTGAAATTCGACTTCACATTAGGAAGATAGACTTTGAAAATTTTCAATTATTACAAAGTGACAGTTGACCTCAATGGGCTTCAATCGATGATATTCGATGATATCTGACAGAGTTAGATGCAAACTCACTCAAATATATGAGAAATGTTGAAATTCGACTTCAAATTAGGAAGATAGACTTTGAAAATTTTCCATATTTTCAAAGTGACAGTTGACCTCAATGGGGTTCAATGGATGTTATTCGATGATATCTGACAAAGTTAGATGCAAACTCACTCAAATATATGAGAAATGTTGAAATTCGACTTCAAATTAGGAAGATAGACTTTGAAAATTTTCCATATTTTCAAAGTGACAGTTGACCTCAATGGGGTTCAATGGATGTTATTCGATGATATCTGACAAAGTTAAATGCAAACTCACTCAAATATAGGAGAAATGTTGAAATTCGACTTCACATTAGGAAGATAGACTTTGAAAATTTTCAATTATTACAAAGTGACAGTTGACCTCAATGGTCTTCAATCGATGTTATTCGATGATATCTGACAAAGTTAGATGCAAACTCACTCAAATATATGAGAAATGTTGAAATTCGTCTTCACATTAGGAAGATAGACTTTGAAAATTTTCAATTATTACAAGGTGACAGTTGACCTCAATGGGCTTCATTCGATGTTATTCGATGATATCTGACAGAGTTAGATGCAAACTCACTCAAATATATGAGAAATGTTGAAATTCGACTTCAAATTAGGAAGATAGACTTTGAAAATTTTCCATATTTTCAAAGTGACAGTTGACCTCAATGGGGTTCAATGGATGTTATTCGATGATATCTGACAAAGTTAGATGCAAACTCACTCAAATATATGAGAAATGTTGAAATTCGACTTCACATTAGGAAGATAGACTTTGAAAATTTTCAATTATTACAAAGTGACAGTTGACCTCAATGGGCTTTAATGGATGTTATTCGATGATATCTGACAAAGTTAGATGCAAACTCACTCAAATATATGAGAAATGTTGAAATTCGACTTCACATTAGGAAGATAGACTTTGAAAATTTTCAATTATTACAAAGTGACAGTTGACCTCAATGGGCTTCAATCGATGTTATTCGATGATATTTGACAGAGTTAGATGCAAACTCACTCAAATATATGAGAAATGTTGAAATTCGACTTCACATTAGGAAGATAGACTTTGAAAATTTTCAATTATTACAAAGTGACAGTTGACCTCAATGGTCTTCAATCGATGTTATTCGATGATATCTGACAAAGTTAGATGCAAACTCACTCAAATATATGAGAAATGTTGAAATTCGACTTCACATTAGGAAGATAGACTTTGAAAATTTTCAATTATTACAAAGTGACAGTTGACCTCAATGGGCTTCAATCGATGATATTCGATGATATCTGACAGAGTTAGATGCAAACTCACTCAAATATATGAGAAATGTTGAAATTCGACTTCAAATTAGGAAGATAGACTTTGAAAATTTTCCATATTTTCAAAGTGACAGTTGACCTCAATGGGGTTCAATGGATGTTATTCGATGATATCTGACAAAGTTAGATGCAAACTCACTCAAATATATGAGAAATGTTGAAATTCGACTTCAAATTAGGAAGATAGACTTTGAAAATTTTCCATATTTTCAAAGTGACAGTTGACCTCAATGGGGTTCAATGGATGTTATTCGATGATATCTGACAAAGTTAAATGCAAACTCACTCAAATATAGGAGAAATGTTGAAATTCGACTTCACATTAGGAAGATAGACTTTGAAAATTTTCAATTATTACAAAGTGACAGTTGACCTCAATGGTCTTCAATCGATGTTATTCGATGATATCTGACAAAGTTAGATGCAAACTCACTCAAATATATGAGAAATGTTGAAATTCGTCTTCACATTAGGAAGATAGACTTTGAAAATTTTCAATTATTACAAGGTGACAGTTGACCTCAATGGGCTTCATTCGATGTTATTCGATGATATCTGACAGAGTTAGATGCAAACTCACTCAAATATATGAGAAATGTTGAAATTCGACTTCAAATTAGGAAGATAGACTTTGAAAATTTTCCATATTTTCAAAGTGACAGTTGACCTCAATGGGGTTCAATGGATGTTATTCGATGATATCTGACAAAGTTAGATGCAAACTCACTCAAATATATGAGAAATGTTGAAATTCGACTTCACATTAGGAAGATAGACTTTGAAAATTTTCAATTATTACAAAGTGACAGTTGACCTCAATGGGCTTTAATGGATGTTATTCGATGATATCTGACAAAGTTAGATGCAAACTCACTCAAATATATGAGAAATGTTGAAATTCGACTTCACATTAGGAAGATAGACTTTGAAAATT
The DNA here is from genome assembly GCF_026230105.1 of Diorhabda sublineata. Lineage (NCBI taxonomy): Eukaryota > Metazoa > Arthropoda > Insecta > Coleoptera > Chrysomelidae > Diorhabda > Diorhabda sublineata. Next base: position 315,973 of record NW_026614188.1, read on the forward strand.
TTCAATTATTACAAAGTGACAGTTGACCTCAATGGTCTTCAATCGATGTTATTCGATGATATCTGACAGAGTTAGATGCAAACTCACTCAAATATATGAGAAATGTTGAAATTCGACTTCACATTAGGAAGATAGACTTTGAAAATTTTCAATTATTACAAAGTGACAGTTGACCTCAATAGTCTTCAATCGATGTTATTCGATGATATTTGACAGAGTTAGATGCAAACTCACTCAAATATATGAGAAATGTTGAAATTCGACTTCAAATTAGGAAGATAGACTTTGAAAATTTTCCATATTTTCAAAGTGACAGTTGACCTCAATGGGGTTCAATGGATGTTATTCGATGATATCTGACAAAGTTAGATGCAAACTCACTCAAATATATGAGAAATGTTGAAATTCGACTTCACATTAGGAAGATAGACTTTGAAAATTTTCAATTATTACAAAGTGACAGTTGACCTCAATGGTCTTCAATCGATGTTATTCGATGATATCTGACAAAGTTAGATGCAAACTCACTCAAATATATGAGAAATGTTGAAATTCGACTTCACATTAGGAAGATAGACTTTGAAAATTTTCAATTATTACAAAGTGACAGTTGACCTCAATGGGCTTCAATCGATGTTATTCGATGATATCTGACAGAGTTAGATGCAAACTCACTCAAATATATGAGAAATGTTGAAATTCGACTTCAAATTAGGAAGATAGACTTTGAAAATTTTCCATATTTTCAAAGTGACAGTTGACCTCAATGGGCTTCAATGGATGTTATTCGATGATATGTGAAAAAGTTAGATGCAAACTCACTCAAATATATGAGAAATGTTGAAATTCGACTTCACATTAGGAAGATAGACTTTGAAAATTTTCAATTATTACAAAGTGACAGTTGACCTCAATGGTCTTCAATCGATGTTATTCGATGATATCTGACAAAGTTAGATGCAAACTCACTCAAATATATGAGAAATGTTGAAATTCGACTTCACATTAGGAAGATAGACTTTGAAAATTTTCAATTATTACAAAGTGACAGTTGACCTCAATGGGCTTCAATCGATGATATTCGATGATATCTGACAGAGTTAGATGCAAACTCACTCAAATATATGAGAAATGTTGAAATTCGACTTCAAATTAGGAAGATAGACTTTGAAAATTTTCCATATTTTCAAAGTGACAGTTGACCTCAATGGGGTTCAATGGATGTTATTCGATGATATCTGACAAAGTTAGATGCAAACTCACTCAAATATATGAGAAATGTTGAAATTCGACTTCAAATTAGGAAGATAGACTTTGAAAATTTTCCATATTTTCAAAGTGACAGTTGACCTCAATGGGGTTCAATGGATGTTATTCGATGATATCTGACAAAGTTAAATGCAAACTCACTCAAATATAGGAGAAATGTTGAAATTCGACTTCACATTAGGAAGATAGACTTTGAAAATTTTCAATTATTACAAAGTGACAGTTGACCTCAATGGTCTTCAATCGATGTTATTCGATGATATCTGACAAAGTTAGATGCAAACTCACTCAAATATATGAGAAATGTTGAAATTCGTCTTCACATTAGGAAGATAGACTTTGAAAATTTTCAATTATTACAAGGTGACAGTTGACCTCAATGGGCTTCATTCGATGTTATTCGATGATATCTGACAGAGTTAGATGCAAACTCACTCAAATATATGAGAAATGTTGAAATTCGACTTCAAATTAGGAAGATAGACTTTGAAAATTTTCCATATTTTCAAAGTGACAGTTGACCTCAATGGGGTTCAATGGATGTTATTCGATGATATCTGACAAAGTTAGATGCAAACTCACTCAAATATATGAGAAATGTTGAAATTCGACTTCACATTAGGAAGATAGACTTTGAAAATTTTCAATTATTACAAAGTGACAGTTGACCTCAATGGGCTTTAATGGATGTTATTCGATGATATCTGACAAAGTTAGATGCAAACTCACTCAAATATATGAGAAATGTTGAAATTCGACTTCACATTAGGAAGATAGACTTTGAAAATTTTCAATTATTACAAAGTGACAGTTGACCTCAATGGTCTTCAATCGATGTTATTCGATGATATCTGACAGAGTTAGATGCAAACTCACTCAAATATATGAGAAATGTTGAAATTCGACTTCACATTAGGAAGATAGACTTTGAAAATTTTCAATTATTACAAAGTGACAGTTGACCTCAATGGGCTTCAATCGATGTTATTCGATGATATTTGACAGAGTTAGATGCAAACTCACTCAAATATATGAGAAATGTTGAAATTCGACTTCACATTAGGAAGATAGACTTTGAAAATTTTCAATTATTACAAAGTGACAGTTGACCTCAATGGTCTTCAATCGATGTTATTCGATGATATCTGACAGAGTTAGATGCAAACTCACTCAAATATATGAGAAATGTTGAAATTCGACTTCACATTAGGAAGATAGACTTTGAAAATTTTCAATTATTACAAAGTGACAGTTGACCTCAATGGGCTTCAATCGATGTTATTCGATGATATTTGACAGAGTTAGATGCAAACTCACTCAAATATATGAGAAATGTTGAAATTCGACTTCACATTAGGAAGATAGACTTTGAAAATTTTCAATTATTACAAAGTGACAGTTGACCTCAATGGTCTTCAATCGATGTTATTCGATGATATCTGACAAAGTTAGATGCAAACTCACTCAAATATATGAGAAATGTTGAAATTCGACTTCACATTAGGAAGATAGACTTTGAAAATTTTCAATTATTACAAAGTGACAGTTGACCTCAATGGGCTTCAATCGATGATATTCGATGATATCTGACAGAGTTAGATGCAAACTCACTCAAATATATGAGAAATGTTGAAATTCGACTTCAAATTAGGAAGATAGACTTTGAAAATTTTCCATATTTTCAAAGTGACAGTTGACCTCAATGGGGTTCAATGGATGTTATTCGATGATATCTGACAAAGTTAGATGCAAACTCACTCAAATATATGAGAAATGTTGAAATTCGACTTCAAATTAGGAAGATAGACTTTGAAAATTTTCCATATTTTCAAAGTGACAGTTGACCTCAATGGGGTTCAATGGATGTTATTCGATGATATCTGACAAAGTTAAATGCAAACTCACTCAAATATAGGAGAAATGTTGAAATTCGACTTCACATTAGGAAGATAGACTTTGAAAATTTTCAATTATTACAAAGTGACAGTTGACCTCAATGGTCTTCAATCGATGTTATTCGATGATATCTGACAAAGTTAGATGCAAACTCACTCAAATATATGAGAAATGTTGAAATTCGTCTTCACATTAGGAAGATAGACTTTGAAAATTTTCAATTATTACAAGGTGACAGTTGACCTCAATGGGCTTCATTCGATGTTATTCGATGATATCTGACAGAGTTAGATGCAAACTCACTCAAATATATGAGAAATGTTGAAATTCGACTTCAAATTAGGAAGATAGACTTTGAAAATTTTCCATATTTTCAAAGTGACAGTTGACCTCAATGGGGTTCAATGGATGTTATTCGATGATATCTGACAAAGTTAGATGCAAACTCACTCAAATATATGAGAAATGTTGAAATTCGACTTCACATTAGGAAGATAGACTTTGAAAATTTTCAATTATTACAAAGTGACAGTTGACCTCAATGGTCTTCAATCGATGTTATTCGATGATATCTGACAGAGTTAGATGCAAACTCACTCAAATATATGAGAAATGTTGAAATTCGACTTCACATTAGGAAGATAGACTTTGAAAATTTTCAATTATTACAAAGTGACAGTTGACCTCAATGGGCTTCAATCGATGTTATTCGATGATATTTGACAGAGTTAGATGCAAACTCACTCAAATATATGAGAAATGTTGAAATTCGACTTCACATTAGGAAGATAGACTTTGAAAATTTTCAATTATTACAAAGTGACAGTTGACCTCAATGGTCTTCAATCGATGTTATTCGATGATATCTGACAGAGTTAGATGCAAACTCACTCAAATATATGAGAAATGTTGAAATTCGACTTCACATTAGGAAGATAGACTTTGAAAATTTTCAATTATTACAAAGTGACAGTTGACCTCAATGGGCTTCAATCGATGTTATTCGATGATATTTGACAGAGTTAGATGCAAACTCACTCAAATATATGAGAAATGTTGAAATTCGACTTCACATTAGGAAGATAGACTTTGAAAATTTTCAATTATTACAAAGTGACAGTTGACCTCAATGGTCTTCAATCGATGTTATTCGATGATATCTGACAAAGTTAGATGCAAACTCACTCAAATATATGAGAAATGTTGAAATTCGACTTCACATTAGGAAGATAGACTTTGAAAATTTTCAATTATTACAAAGTGACAGTTGACCTCAATGGGCTTCAATCGATGATATTCGATGATATCTGACAGAGTTAGATGCAAACTCACTCAAATATATGAGAAATGTTGAAATTCGACTTCAAATTAGGAAGATAGACTTTGAAAATTTTCCATATTTTCAAAGTGACAGTTGACCTCAATGGGGTTCAATGGATGTTATTCGATGATATCTGACAAAGTTAGATGCAAACTCACTCAAATATATGAGAAATGTTGAAATTCGACTTCAAATTAGGAAGATAGACTTTGAAAATTTTCCATATTTTCAAAGTGACAGTTGACCTCAATGGGGTTCAATGGATGTTATTCGATGATATCTGACAAAGTTAAATGCAAACTCACTCAAATATAGGAGAAATGTTGAAATTCGACTTCACATTAGGAAGATAGACTTTGAAAATTTTCAATTATTACAAAGTGACAGTTGACCTCAATGGTCTTCAATCGATGTTATTCGATGATATCTGACAAAGTTAGATGCAAACTCACTCAAATATATGAGAAATGTTGAAATTCGTCTTCACATTAGGAAGATAGACTTTGAAAATTTTCAATTATTACAAGGTGACAGTTGACCTCAATGGGCTTCATTCGATGTTATTCGATGATATCTGACAGAGTTAGATGCAAACTCACTCAAATATATGAGAAATGTTGAAATTCGACTTCAAATTAGGAAGATAGACTTTGAAAATTTTCCATATTTTCAAAGTGACAGTTGACCTCAATGGGGTTCAATGGATGTTATTCGATGATATCTGACAAAGTTAGATGCAAACTCACTCAAATATATGAGAAATGTTGAAATTCGACTTCACATTAGGAAGATAGACTTTGAAAATTTTCAATTATTACAAAGTGACAGTTGACCTCAATGGGCTTTAATGGATGTTATTCGATGATATCTGACAAAGTTAGATGCAAACTCACTCAAATATATGAGAAATGTTGAAATTCGACTTCACATTAGGAAGATAGACTTTGAAAATTTTCAATTATTACAAAGTGACAGTTGACCTCAATGGTCTTCAATCGATGTTATTCGATGATATCTGACAGAGTTAGATGCAAACTCACTCAAATATATGAGAAATGTTGAAATTCGACTTCACATTAGGAAGATAGACTTTGAAAATTTTCAATTATTACAAAGTGACAGTTGACCTCAATAGTCTTCAATCGATGTTATTCGATGATATTTGACAGAGTTAGATGCAAACTCACTCAAATATATGAGAAATGTTGAAATTCGACTTCAAATTAGGAAGATAGACTTTGAAAATTTTCCATATTTTCAAAGTGACAGTTGACCTCAATGGGGTTCAATGGATGTTATTCGATGATATCTGACAAAGTTAGATGCAAACTCACTCAAATATATGAGAAATGTTGAAATTCGACTTCACATTAGGAAGATAGACTTTGAAAATTTTCAATTATTACAAAGTGACAGTTGACCTCAATGGTCTTCAATCGATGTTATTCGATGATATCTGACAAAGTTAGATGCAAACTCACTCAAATATATGAGAAATGTTGAAATTCGACTTCACATTAGGAAGATAGACTTTGAAAATTTTCAATTATTACAAAGTGACAGTTGACCTCAATGGGCTTCAATCGATGTTATTCGATGATATCTGACAGAGTTAGATGCAAACTCACTCAAATATATGAGAAATGTTGAAATTCGACTTCAAATTAGGAAGATAGACTTTGAAAATTTTCCATATTTTCAAAGTGACAGTTGACCTCAATGGGCTTCAATGGATGTTATTCGATGATATGTGAAAAAGTTAGATGCAAACTCACTCAAATATATGAGAAATGTTGAAATTCGACTTCACATTAGGAAGATAGACTTTGAAAATTTTCAATTATTACAAAGTGACAGTTGACCTCAATGGGCTTCAATGGATGTTATTCGATGATATCTGACAAAGTTAGATGCAAACTCACTCAAATATATGAGAAATGTTGAAATTCGACTTCACATTAGGAAGATAGACTTTGAAAATTTTCAATTATTACAAAGTGACAGTTGACCTCAATGGTCTTCAATCGATGTTATTCGATGATATCTGACAGAGTTAGATGCAAACTCACTCAAATATATGAGAAATGTTGAAATTCGACTTCAAATTAGGAAGATAGACTTTGAAAATTTTCCATATTTTCAAAGTGACAGTTGACCTCAATGGGCTTCAATGGATGTTATTCGATGATATCTGACAAAGATAGATGCAAACTCACTCAAATATATGAGAAATGTTGAAATTCGACTTCACATTAGGAAGATAGACTTTGAAAATTTTCAATTATTACAAAGTGACAGTTGACCTCAATGGTCTTCAATCGATGTTATTCGATGATATCTGACAGAGTTAGATGCAAACTCACTCAAATATATGAGAAATGTTGAAATTCGACTTCAAATTAGGAAGATAGACTTTGAAAATTTTAGATATTTTCAAAGTGACAGTTGACCTCAATGGGCTTCAATGGATGTTATTCGATGATATGTGAAAAAGTTAGATGCAAACTCACTCAAATATATGAGAAATGTTGAAATTCGACTTCACATTGGGAAGATAGACTTTGAAAATTTTCAATTATTACAAAGTGACAGTTGACCTCAATAGTCTTCAATCGATGTTATTCGATGATATTTGACAGAGTTAGATGCAAACTCACTCAAATATATGAGAAATGTTGAAATTCGACTTCAAATTAGGAAGATAGACTTTGAAAATTTTCCATATTTTCAAAGTGACAGTTGACCTCAATGGGGTTCAATGGATGTTATTCGATGATATCTGACAAAGTTAGATGCAAACTCACTCAAATATATGAGAAATGTTGAAATTCGACTTCACATTAGGAAGATAGACTTTGAAAATTTTCCATATTTTCAAAGTGACAGTTGACCTTAATGGGCTTCAATGGATGTTATTCGATGATATCTGACAAAGTTAGATGCAAACTCACTCAAATATATGAGAAATGTTGAAATTCGACTTCACATTAGGAAGATAGACTTTGAAAATTTTCCATATTTTCAAAGTGACAGTTGACCTTAATGGGCTTCAATGGATGTTATTCGATGATATCTGACAAAGTTAGATGCAAACTCACTCAAATATATGAGAAATGTTGAAATTCGACTTCACATTAGGAAGATAGACTTTGAAAATTTTCAATTATTACAAAGTGACAGTTGACCTCAATGGTCTTCAATCGATGTTATTCGATGATATCTGAGAGAGTTAGATGCAAACTCACTCAAATATATGAGAAATGTTGAAATTCGACTTCAAATTAGGAACATAGACTTTGAAAATTTTCCATATTTACAAAGTGACAGTTGACCTCAATGGTCTTCAATCGATGTTATTCGATGATATCTGACAGAGTTAGATGCAAACTCACTCAAATATATGAGAAATGTTGAAATTCGACTTCACATTAGGAAGATAGACTTTGAAAATTTTCAATTATTACAAAGTGACAGTTGACCTCAATAGGCTTCAATGGATGTTATTCGATGATATCTGACAAAGTTAGATGCAAACTCACTCAAATATATGAGAAATGTTGAAATTCGACTTCACATTAGGAAGATAGACTTTGAAAATTTTCAATTATTACAAAGTGACAGTTGACCTCAATGGGCTTCAATGGATGTTATTCGATGATATCTGACAAAGTTAGATGCAAACTCACTCAAATATATGAGAAATGTTGAAATTCGACTTCACATTAGGAAGATGGACTTTGAAAATTTTCAATTATTACAAAGTGACAGTTGACCTCAATGGTCTTCAATCGATGTTATTCGATGATATCTGACAGAGTTAGATGCAAACTCACTCAAATATATGAGAAATGTTGAAATTCGACTTCACATTAGGAAGATGGACTTGCAAATTTTCAATTATTACAAAGTGACAGTTGACCTCAATGGGCTTCAATGGATGTTATTCGATGATATCTGACAAAGTTAGATGCACACTCACTCAAATATATGAGAAATGTTGAAATTCGACTTCACATTAGGAAGATGGACTTTGAAAATTTTCAATTATTACAAAGTGACAGTTGACCTCAATGGTCTTCAATCGATGTTATTCGATGATATCTGACAAAGTTAGATGCAAACTCACTCAAATATATGAGAAATGTTGAAATTCGACTTCACATTAGGAAGATAGACTTGCAAATTTTCAATTATTACCAAGTGACAGTTGACCTCAATGGTCTTCAATCGATGTTATTCGATGATATCTGACAGAGTTAGATGCAAACTCACTCAAATATATGAGAAATGTTGGAATTCGACTTCAAATTATGAAGATAGACTTTGAAAATTTTCCATATTTTCAAAGTGACAGTTGACCTTAATGGGCTTCAATGGATGTTATTCGATGATATCTGACGAAGTTAGATGCAAACTCACTCAAATATATGAGAAATGTTGAAATTCGACTTCACATTAGGAAGATAGACTTTGAAAATTTTCAATTATTACAAAGTGACAGTTGACCTCAATGGTCTTCAATCGATGTTATTCGATGATATCTGAGAGAGTTAGATGCAAACTCACTCAAATATATGAGAAATGTTGAAATTCGACTTCAAATTAGGAACATATACTTTGAAAATTTTCCATATTTACAAAGTGACAGTTGACCTCAATGGTCTTCAATCGATGTTTTTCGATGATATCTGACAGAGTTAGATGCAAACTCACTCAAATATATGAGAAATGTTGAAATTCGACTTCACATTAGGAAGATAGACTTTGAAAATTTTCAATTATTACAAAGTGACAGTTGACCTCAATGGTCTTCAATCGATGTTATTCGATGATATCTGACAAAGTTAGATACAAACTCACTCAAATATATGAGAAATGTTGAAATTCGACTTCAAATTAGGAAGATAGACTTTGAAAATTTTCCATATTTTCAAAGTGACAGTTGACCTCAATGGTCTTCAATCGATGTTATTCGATGATATCTGACAAAGTTAGATGCAAACTCACTCAAATATATGAGAAATGTTGAAATTCGACTTCACATTAGGAAGATAGACTTGCAAATTTTCAATTATTACAAAGTGACAGTTGACCTCAATGGTCTTCAATCGATGTTATTCGATGATATCTGACAAAGTTAGATGCAAACTCACTCAAATATATGAGAAATGTTGAAATTCGACTTCACATTAGGAAGATAGACTTGCAAATTTTCAATTATTACAAAGTGACAGTTGACCTCAATGGTCTTCAATCGATGTTATTCGATGATATCTGACAGAGTTAGATGCTAACTCACTAAAATATATGAGAAATGTTGGAATTCGACTTCAAATTATGAAGATAGACTTTGAAAATTTTCCATATTTTCAAAGTGACAGTTGACCTTAATGGGCTTCAATGGATGTTATTCGATGATATCTGACAAAGTTAGATGCAAACTCACTCAAATATATGAGAAATGTTGAAATTCGACTTCACATTAGGAAGATAGACTTTGAAAATTTTCAATTATTATAAAGTGACAGTTGACCTCAATGGTCTTCAATCGATGTTATTCGATGATATCTGAGAGAGTTAGATGCAAACTCACTCAAATATATGAGAAATGTTGAAATTCGACTTCAAATTAGGAACATAGACTTTGAAAATTTTCCATATTTACAAAGTGACAGTTGACCTCAATGGTCTTCAATCGATGTTATTCGATGATATCTGACAGAGTGAGATGCAAACTAACTCAAATATATGAGAAATGTTGAAATTCGACTTCACATTAGGAAGATAGACTTTGAAAATTTTCAATTATTACAAAGTGACAGTTGACCTCAATGGTCTTCAATCGATGTTATTCGATGATATCTGACAGAGTTAGATGCAAACTCACTCAAATATATGAGAAATGTTGAAATTCGACTTCACATTAGGAAGATAGACTTTGAAAATTTTCAATTATTACAAAGTGACAGTTGACCTCAATAGTCTTCAATCGATGTTATTCGATGATATCTGACAAAGTTAGATACAAACTCACTCAAATATATGAGAAATGTTGAAATTCGACTTCAAATTAGGAAGATAGACTTTGAAAATTTTCCATATTTTCAAAGTGACAGTTGACCTCAATGGGGTTCAATGGATGTTATTCGATGATATCTGACAAAGTTAGATGCAAACTCACTCAAATATATGAGAAATGTTGAAATTCGACTTCACATTAGGAAGATAGACTTTGAAAATTTTCAATTATTACAAAGTGACAGTTGACCTCAATGGTCTTCAATCGATGTTATTCGATGATATCTGACAAAGTTAGATGCAAACTCACTCAAATATATGAGAAATGTTGAAATTCGACTTCACATTAGGAAGATAGACTTTGAAAATTTTCAATTATTACAAAGTGACAGTTGACCTCAATGGGCTTCAATCGATGTTATTCGATGATATCTGACAGAGTTAGATGCAAACTCACTCAAATATATGAGAAATGTTGAAATTCGACTTCAAATTAGGAAGATAGACTTTGAAAATTTTCCATATTTTCAAAGTGACAGTTGACCTCAATGGTCTTCAATCGATGTTATTCGATGATATCTGACAAAGTTAGATGCAAACTCACTCAAATATATGAGAAATGTTGAAATTCGACTTCACATTAGGAAGATAGACTTGCAAATTTTCAATTATTACAAAGTGACAGTTGACCTCAATGGTCTTCAATCGATGTTATTCGATGATATCTGACAAAGTTAGATGCAAACTCACTCAAATATATGAGAAATGTTGAAATTCGACTTCACATTAGGAAGATAGACTTGCAAATTTTCAATTATTACAAAGTGACAGTTGACCTCAATGGTCTTCAATCGATGTTATTCGATGATATCTGACAGAGTTAGATGCAAACTAACTCAAATATATGAGAAATGTTGAAATTCGACTTCACATTAGGAAGATAGACTTTGAAAATTTTCAATTATTACAAAGTGACAGTTGACCTCAATGGTCTTCAATCGATGTTATTCGATGATATCTGACAGAGTTAGATGCAAACTCACTCAAATATATGAGAAATGTTGAAATTCGACTTCACATTAGGAAGATAGACTTGCAAATTTTCAATTATTACAAAGTGACAGTTGACCTCAATGGTCTTCAATCGATGTTATTCGATGATATCTGACAAAGTTAGATGCAAACTCACTCAAATATATGAGAAATGTTGAAATTCGACTTCACATTAGGAAGATAGACTTTGAAAATTTTCAATTATTACAAAGTGACAGTTGACCTCAATGGTCTTCAATCGATGTTATTCGATGATATCTGACAAAGTTAGATGCAAACTCACTCAAATATATGAGAAATGTTGAAATTCGACTTCACATTAGGAAGATAGACTTTGAAAATTTTCAATTATTACAAAGTGACAGTTGACCTCAATGGGCTTCAATCGATGTTATTCGATGATATCTGACAGAGTTAGATGCAAACTCACTCAAATATATGAGAAATGTTGAAATTCGACTTCAAATTAGGAAGATAGACTTTGAAAATTTTCCATATTTTCAAAGTGACAGTTGACCTCAATGGTCTTCAATCGATGTTATTCGATGATATCTGACAAAGTTAGATGCAAACTCACTCAAATATATGAGAAATGTTGAAATTCGACTTCACATTAGGAAGATAGACTTGCAAATTTTCAATTATTACAAAGTGACAGTTGACCTCAATGGTCTTCAATCGATGTTATTCGATGATATCTGACAAAGTTAGATGCAAACTCACTCAAATATATGAGAAATGTTGAAATTCGACTTCACATTAGGAAGATAGACTTGCAAATTTTCAATTATTACAAAGTGACAGTTGACCTCAATGGTCTTCAATCGATGTTATTCGATGATATCTGACAGAGTTAGATGCTAACTCACTAAAATATATGAGAAATGTTGGAATTCGACTTCAAATTATGAAGATAGACTTTGAAAATTTTCCATATTTTCAAAGTGACAGTTGACCTTAATGGGCTTCAATGGATGTTATTCGATGATATCTGACAAAGTTAGATGCAAACTCACTCAAATATATGAGAAATGTTGAAATTCGACTTCACATTAGGAAGATAGACTTTGAAAATTTTCAATTATTACAAAGTGACAGTTGACCTCAATGGTCTTCAATCGATGTTATTCGATGATATCTGAGAGAGTTAGATGCAAACTCACTCAAATATATGAGAAATGTTGAAATTCGACTTCAAATTAGGAACATAGACTTTGAAAATTTTCCATATTTACAAAGTGACAGTTGACCTCAATGGTCTTCAATCGATGTTATTCGATGATATCTGACAGAGTTAGATGCAAACTCACTCAAATATATGAGAAATGTTGAAATTCGACTTCACATTAGGAAGATAGACTTTGAAAATTTTCAATTATTACAAAGTGACAGTTGACCTCAATGGTCTTCAATCGATGTTATTCGATGATATCTGACAGAGTTAGATGCAAACTCACTCAAATATATGAGAAATGTTGAAATTCGACTTCACATTAGGAAGATAGACTTTGAAAATTTTCAATTATTACAAAGTGACAGTTGACCTCAATAGTCTTCAATCGATGTTATTCGATGATATCTGACAAAGTTAGATACAAACTCACTCAAATATATGAGAAATGTTGAAATTCGACTTCAAATTAGGAAGATAGACTTTGAAAATTTTCCATATTTTCAAAGTGACAGTTGACCCAATGGGGTTCAATGGATGTTATTCGATGATATCTGACAAAGTTAGATGCAAACTCACTCAAATATATGAGAAATGTTGAAATTCGACTTCACATTAGGAAGATAGACTTTGAAAATTTTCAATTATTACAAAGTGACAGTTGACCTCAATGGTCTTCAATCGATGTTATTCGATGATATCTGACAAAGTTAGATGCAAACTCACTCAAATATATGAGAAATGTTGAAATTCGACTTCACATTAGGAAGATAGACTTTGAAAATTTTCAATTATTACAAAGTGACAGTTGACCTCAATGGGCTTCAATCGATGTTATTCGATGATATCTGACAGAGTTAGATGCAAACTCACTCAAATATATGAGAAATGTTGAAATTCGACTTCAAATTAGGAAGATAGACTTTGAAAATTTTCCATATTTTCAAAGTGACAGTTGACCTCAATGGGCTTCAATGGATGTTATTCGATGATATGTGAAAAAGTTAGATGCAAACTCACTCAAATATATGAGAAATGTTGAAATTCGACTTCAAATTAGGAAGATAGACTTTGAAAATTTTCCATATTTTCAAAGTGACAGTTGACCTCAATGGGCTTCAATGGATGTTATTCGATGATATCTGACAAAGATAGATGCAAACTCACTCAAATATATGAGAAATGTTGAAATTCGACTTCACATTAGGAAGATAGACTTTGAAAATTTTCAATTATTACAAAGTGACAGTTGACCTCAATGGTCTTCAATCGATGTTATTCGATGATATCTGACAGAGTTAGATGCAAACTCACTCAAATATATGAGAAATGTTGAAATTCGACTTCAAATTAGGAAGATAGACTTTGAAAATTTTAGATATTTTCAAAGTGACAGTTGACCTCAATGGGCTTCAATGGATGTTATTCGATGATATGTGAAAAAGTTAGATGCAAACTCACTCAAATATATGAGAAATGTTGAAATTCGACTTCACATTGGGAAGATAGACTTTGAAAATTTTCAATTATTACAAAGTGACAGTTGACCTCAATAGTCTTCAATCGATGTTATTCGATGATATTTGACAGAGTTAGATGCAAACTCACTCAAATATATGAGAAATGTTGAAATTCGACTTCAAATTAGGAACATAGACTTTGAAAATTTTCCATATTTACAAAGTGACAGTTGACCTCAATGGTCTTCAATCGATGTTATTCGATGATATCTGACAGAGTTAGATGCAAACTCACTCAAATATATGAGAAATGTTGAAATTCGACTTCACATTAGGAAGATAGACTTTGAAAATTTTCAATTATAACAAAGTGACAGTTGACCTCAATAGGCTTCAATGGATGTTATTCGATGATATCTGACAAAGTTAGATGCAAACTCACTCAAATATATGAGAAATGTTGAAATTCGACTTCAAATTAGGAAGATAGACTTTGAAAATTTTCCATATTTTCAAAGTGACAGTTGACCTCAATGGGCTTCAATGGATGTTATTCGATGATATCTGACAAAGTTGGATGCAAACTCACTCAAATATATGAGAAATGTTGAAATTCGACTTCACATTAGGAAGATAGACTTTGAAAATTTTCAATTATTACAAAGTGACAGTTGACCTCAATGGGCTTCAATGGATGTTATTCGATGATATCTGACAAAGTTAGATGCAAACTCACTCAAATATATGAGAAATGTTGAAATTCGACTTCACATTAGGAAGATGGACTTTGAAAATTTTCAATTATTACAAAGTGACAGTTGACCTTAATGGGCTTCAATCGATGTTATTCGATGATATCTGACAGAGTTAGATGCAAACTCACTCAAATATATGAGAAATGTTGAAATTCGACTTCACATTAGGAAGATAGACTTTGAAAATTTTCAATTATTACAAAGTGACAGTTGACCTCAATGGTCTTCAATCGATGTTATTCGATGATATCTGAGAGAGTTAGATGCAAACTCACTCAAATATATGAGAAATGTTGAAATTCGACTTCAAATTAGGAACATAGACTTTGAAAATTTTCCATATTTACAAAGTGACAGTTGACCTCAATGGTCTTCAATCGATGTTATTCGATGATATCTGACAGAGTTAGATGCAAACTCACTCAAATATATGAGAAATGTTGAAATTCGACTTCACATTAGGAAGATAGACTTTGAAAATTTTCAATTATAACAAAGTGACAGTTGACCTCAATAGGCTTCAATGGATGTTATTCGATGATATCTGACAAAGTTAGATGCAAACTCACTCAAATATATGAGAAATGTTGAAATTCGACTTCAAATTAGGAAGATAGACTTTGAAAATTTTCCATATTTTCAAAGTGACAGTTGACCTCAATGGGCTTCAATGGATGTTATTCGATGATATCTGACAAAGTTGGATGCAAACTCACTCAAATATATGAGAAATGTTGAAATTCGACTTCACATTAGGAAGATAGACTTTGAAAATTTTCAATTATTACAAAGTGACAGTTGACCTCAATGGGCTTCAATGGATGTTATTCGATGATATCTGACAAAGTTAGATGCAAACTCACTCAAATATATGAGAAATGTTGAAATTCGACTTCACATTAGGAAGATGGACTTTGAAAATTTTCAATTATTACAAAGTGACAGTTGACCTCAATGGTCTTCAATCGATGTTATTCGATGATATCTGACAGAGTTAGATGCAAACTCACTCAAATATATGAGAAATGTTGAAATTCGACTTCACATTAGGAAGATGGACTTGCAAATTTTCAATTATTACAAAGTGACAGTTGACCTCAATGGGCTTCAATGGATGTTATTCGATGATATCTGACAAAGTTAGATGCAAACTCACTCAAATATATGAGAAATGTTGAAATTCGACTTCACATTAGGAAGATGGACTTTGAAAATTTTCAATTATTACAAAGTGACAGTTGACCTCAATGGTCTTCAATCGATGTTATTCGATGATATCTGACAAAGTTAGATGCAAACTCACTCAAATATATGAGAAATGTTGAAATTCGACTTCACATTAGGAAGATAGACTTGCAAATTTTCAATTATTACAAAGTGACAGTTGACCTCAATGGTCTTCAATCGATGTTATTCGATGATATCTGAGAGAGTTAGATGCAAACTCACTCAAATATATGAGAAATGTTGAAATTCGACTTCAAATTAGGAACATAGACTTTGAAAATTTTCCATATTTACAAAGTGACAGTTGACCTCAATGGTCTTCAATCGATGTTATTCGATGATATCTGACAGAGTTAGATGCAAACTCACTCAAATATATGAGAAATGTTGAAATTCGACTTCACATTAGGAAGATAGACTTTGAAAATTTTCAATTATAACAAAGTGACAGTTGACCTCAATAGGCTTCAATGGATGTTATTCGATGATATCTGACAAAGTTAGATGCAAACTCACTCAAATATATGAGAAATGTTGAAATTCGACTTCAAATTAGGAAGATAGACTTTGAAAATTTTCCATATTTTCAAAGTGACAGTTGACCTCAATGGGCTTCAATGGATGTTATTCGATGATATCTGACAAAGTTGGATGCAAACTCACTCAAATATATGAGAAATGTTGAAATTCGACTTCACATTAGGAAGATAGACTTTGAAAATTTTCAATTATTACAAAGTGACAGTTGACCTCAATGGGCTTCAATGGATGTTATTCGATGATATCTGACAAAGTTAGATGCAAACTCACTCAAATATATGAGAAATGTTGAAATTCGACTTCACATTAGGAAGATGGACTTTGAAAATTTTCAATTATTACAAAGTGACAGTTGACCTCAATGGTCTTCAATCGATGTTATTCGATGATATCTGACAAAGTTAGATGCAAACTCACTCAAATATATGAGAAATGTTGAAATTCGACTTCACATTAGGAAGATAGACTTGCAAATTTTCAATTATTACCAAGTGACAGTTGACCTCAATGGTCTTCAATCGATGTTATTCGATGATATCTGACAGAGTTAGATGCAAACTCACTCAAATATATGAGAAATGTTGGAATTCGACTTCAAATTATGAAGATAGACTTTGAAAATTTTCCATATTTTCAAAGTGACAGTTGACCTTAATGGGCTTCAATGGATGTTATTCGATGATATCTGACGAAGTTAGATGCAAACTCACTCAAATATATGAGAAATGTTGAAATTCGACTTCACATTAGGAAGATAGACTTTGAAAATTTTCAATTATTACAAAGTGACAGTTGACCTCAATGGTCTTCAATCGATGTTATTCGATGATATCTGAGAGAGTTAGATGCAAACTCACTCAAATATATGAGAAATGTTGAAATTCGACTTCAAATTAGGAACATATACTTTGAAAATTTTCCATATTTACAAAGTGACAGTTGACCTCAATGGTCTTCAATCGATGTTTTTCGATGATATCTGACAGAGTTAGATGCAAACTCACTCAAATATATGAGAAATGTTGAAATTCGACTTCACATTAGGAAGATAGACTTTGAAAATTTTCAATTATTACAAAGTGACAGTTGACCTCAATAGGCTTCAATGGATGTTATTCGATGATATCTGACAAAGTTAGATGCAAACTCACTCAAATATATGAGAAATGTTGAAATTCGACTTCAAATTAGGAAGATAGACTTTGAAAATTTTCAATTATTACAAAGTGACAGTTGACCTCAATGGTCTTCAATCGATGTTATTCGATGATATCTGACAAAGATAGATACAAACTCACTCAAATATATGAGAAATGTTGAAATTCGACTTCAAATTAGGAAGATAGACTTTGAAAATTTTCCATATTTTCAAAGTGACAGTTGACCTCAATGGTCTTCAATCGATGTTATTCGATGATATCTGACAAAGTTAGATGCAAACTCACTCAAATATATGAGAAATGTTGAAATTCGACTTCACATTAGGAAGATAGACTTGCAAATTTTCAATTATTACAAAGTGACAGTTGACCTCAATGGTCTTCAATCGATGTTATTCGATGATATCTGACAAAGTTAGATGCAAACTCACTCAAATATATGAGAAATGTTGAAATTCGACTTCACATTAGGAAGATAGACTTGCAAATTTTCAATTATTACAAAGTGACAGTTGACCTCAATGGTCTTCAATCGATGTTATTCGATGATATCTGACAGAGTTAGATGCTAACTCACTAAAATATATGAGAAATGTTGGAATTCGACTTCAAATTATGAAGATAGACTTTGAAAATTTTCCATATTTTCAAAGTGACAGTTGACCTTAATGGGCTTCAATGGATGTTATTCGATGATATCTGACAAAGTTAGATGCAAACTCACTCAAATATATGAGAAATGTTGAAATTCGACTTCACATTAGGAAGATAGACTTTGAAAATTTTCAATTATTACAAAGTGACAGTTGACCTCAATGGTCTTCAATCGATGTTATTCGATGATATCTGAGAGAGTTAGATGCAAACTCACTCAAATATATGAGAAATGTTGAAATTCGACTTCAAATTAGGAACATAGACTTTGAAAATTTTCCATATTTACAAAGTGACAGTTGACCTCAATGGTCTTCAATCGATGTTATTCGATGATATCTGACAGAGTTAGATGCAAACTCACTCAAATATATGAGAAATGTTGAAATTCGACTTCACATTAGGAAGATAGACTTTGAAAATTTTCAATTATTACAAAGTGACAGTTGACCTCAATAGGCTTCAATGGATGTTATTCGATGATATCTTACAAAGTTAGATGCAAACTCACTCAAATATATGAGAAATGTTGAAATTCGACTTCAAATTAGGAAGATAGACTTTGAAAATTTTCAATTATTACAAAGTGACAGTTGACCTCAATGGTCTTCAATCGATGTTATTCGATGATATCTGACAAAGTTAGATACAAACTCACTCAAATATATGAGAAATGTTGAAATTCGACTTCAAATTAGGAAGATAGACTTTGAAAATTTTCCATATTTTCAAAGTGACAGTTGACCTCAATGGTCTTCAATCGATGTTATTCGATGATATCTGACAAAGTTAGATGCAAACTCACTCAAATATATGAGAAATGTTGGAATTCGACTTCAAATTATGAAGATAGACTTTGAAAATTTTCAATTATTACAAAGTGACAGTTGACCTCAATGGTCTTCAATCGATGTTATTCGATGATATCTGAGAGAGTTAGATGCAAACTCACTCAAATATATGAGAAATGTTGAAATTCGACTTCAAATTAGGAACATATACTTTGAAAATTTTCCATATTTACAAAGTGACAGTTGACCTCAATGGTCTTCAATCGATGATATCTGACAGAGTTAGATGCAAACTCACTCAAATATATGAGAAATGTTGAAATTCGACTTCACATTAGGAAGATAGACTTTGAAAATTTTCAATTATTACAAGGGACAGTTGACCTCAATAGGCTTCAATGGATGTTATTCGATATCTGATAAAGTTAGATGCAAACTCACTCAAATATATGAGAAATGTTGAAATTCGACTTCAAATTAGGAAGATAGACTTTGAAAATTTTCAATTATTACAAAGTGACAGTTGACCTCAATGGTCTTCAATCGATGTTATTCGATGATATCTGACAAAGTTAGATACAAACTCACTCAAATATATGAGAAATGTTGAAATTCGACTTCAAATTAGGAAGATAGACTTTGAAAATTTTCCATATTTTCAAAGTGACAGTTGACCTCAATGGTCTTCAATCGATGTTATTCGATGATATCTGACAAAGTTAGATGCAAGCTCACTCAAATATATGAGAAATGTTGAAATTCGACTTCACATTAGGAAGATAGACTTGCAAATTTTCAATTATTACAAAGTGACAGTTGACCTCAATGGTCTTCAATCGATGTTATTCGATGATATCTGACAAAGTTAGATGCAAACTCACTCAAATATATGAGAAATGTTGAAATTCGACTTCACATTAGGAAGATAGACTTGCAAATTTTCAATTATTACAAAGTGACAGTTGACCTCAATGGTCTTCAATCGATGTTATTCGATGATATCTGACAGAGTTAGATGCAAACTCACTCAAATATATGAGAAATGTTGGAATTCGACTTCAAATTATGAAGATAGACTTTGAAAATTTTCCATATTTTCAAAGTGACAGTTGACCTTAATGGGCTTCAATGGATGTTATTCGATGATATCTGACAAAGTTAGATGCAAACTCACTCAAATATATGAGAAATGTTGAAATTCGACTTCACATTAGGAAGATAGACTTTGAAAATTTTCAATTATTACAAAGTGACAGTTGACCTCAATAGGCTTCAATGGATGTTATTCGATGATATCTGACAAAGTTAGATGCAAACTCACTCAAATATATGAGAAATGTTGAAATTCGACTTCAAATTAGGAAGATAGACTTTGAAAATTTTCAATTATTACAAAGTGACAGTTGACCTCAATGGTCTTCAATCGATGTTATTCGATGATATCTGAGAGAGTTAGATGCAAACTCACTCAAATATATTAGAAATGTTGAAATTCGACTTCAAATTAGGAACATATACTTTGAAAATTTTCCATATTTACAAAGTGACAGTTGACCTCAATGGTCTTCAATCGATGATATCTGACAGAGTTAGATGCAAACTCACTCAAATATATGAGAAATGTTGAAATTCGACTTCACATTAGGAAGATAGACTTTGAAAATTTTCAATTATTACAAGGGACAGTTGACCTCAATAGGCTTCAATGGATGTTATTCGATATCTGACAAAGTTAGATGCAAACTCACTCAAATATATGAGAAATGTTGAAATTCGACTTCAAATTAGGAAGATAGACTTTGAAAATTTTCAATTATTACAAAGTGACAGTTGACCTCAATGGTCTTCAATCGATGTTATTCGATGATATCTGACAAAGTTAGATACAAACTCACTCAAATATATGAGAAATGTTGAAATTCGACTTCAAATTAGGAAGATAGACTTTGAAAATTTTCCATATTTTCAAAGTGACAGTTGACCTCAATGGTCTTCAATCGATGTTATTCGATGATATCTGACAAAGTTAGATGCAAGCTCACTCAAATATATGAGAAATGTTGAAATTCGACTTCACATTAGGAAGATAGACTTGCAAATTTTCAATTATTACAAAGTGACAGTTGACCTCAATGGTCTTCAATCGATGTTATTCGATGATATCTGACAAAGTTAGATGCAAACTCACTCAAATATATGAGAAATGTTGAAATTCGACTTCACATTAGGAAGATAGACTTGCAAATTTTCAATTATTACAAAGTGACAGTTGACCTCAATGGTCTTCAATCGATGTTATTCGATGATATCTGACAGAGTTAGATGCAAACTCACTCAAATATATGAGAAATGTTGGAATTCGACTTCAAATTATGAAGATAGACTTTGAAAATTTTCCATATTTTCAAAGTGACAGTTGACCTTAATGGGCTTCAATGGATGTTATTCGATGATATCTGACAAAGTTAGATGCAAACTCACTCAAATATATGAGAAATGTTGAAATTCGACTTCACATTAGGAAGATAGACTTTGAAAATTTTCAATTATTACAAAGTGACAGTTGACCTCAATAGGCTTCAATGGATGTTATTCGATGATATCTGACAAAGTTAGATGCAAACTCACTCAAATATATGAGAAATGTTGAAATTCGACTTCAAATTAGGAAGATAGACTTTGAAAATTTTCAATTATTACAAAGTGACAGTTGACCTCAATGGTCTTCAATCGATGTTATTCGATGATATCTGACAAAGTTAGATATAAACTCACTCAAATATATGAGAAATGTTGAAATTCGACTTCAAATTAGGAAGTAAGACTTTGAAAATTTTCCATATTTTCAAAGTGACAGTTGACCTCAATGGTCTTCAATCGATGTTATTCGATGATATCTGACAAAGTTAGATGCAAACTCACTCAAATATATGAGAAATGTTGAAATTCGACTTCACATTAGGAAGATAGACTTGCAAATTTTCAATTATTACAAAGTGACAGTTGACCTCAATGGTCTTCAATCGATGTTATTCGATGATATCTGACAAAGTTAGATGCAAACTCACTCAAATATATGAGAAATGTTGGAATTCGACTTCAAATTATGAAGATAGACTTTGAAAATTTTCCATATTTTCAAAGTGACAGTTGACCTTAATGGGCTTCAATGGATGTTATTCGATGATATCTGACAAAGTTAGATGCAAACTCACTCAAATATATGAGAAATGTTGAAATTAGACTTCACATTAGGAAGATAGACTTTGAAAATTTTCCATATTTTCAAAGTGACAGTTGACCTCAATGGGCTTCAATCGATGTTATTCGATGATATCTGACAGAGTTAGATGCAAACTCACTCAAATATATGAGAAATGTTGAAATTCGACTTCACATTAGGAAGATAGACTTGCAAATTTTCAATTATTACAAAGTGACAGTTGACCTCAATGGTCTTCAATCGATGTTATTCGATGATATCTGACAAAGTTAGATGCAAACTCACTCAAATATATGAGAAATGTTGGAATTCGACTTCAAATTATGAAGATAGACTTTGAAAATTTTCCATATTTTCAAAGTGACAGTTGACCTTAATGGGCTTCAATGGATGTTATTCGATGATATCTGACAGAGTTAGATGCAAACTCACTCAAATATATGAGAAATGTTGAAATTCGACTTCACATTAGGAAGATAGACTTGCAAATTTTCAATTATTACAAAGTGACAGTTGACCTCAATGGTCTTCAATCGATGTTATTCGATGATATCTGACAAAGTTAGATGCAAACTCACTCAAATATATGAGAAATGTTGAAATTCGACTTCACATTAGGAAGATAGACTTGCAAATTTTCAATTATTACAAAGTGACAGTTGACCTCAATGGTCTTCAATCGATGTTATTCGATGATATCTGACAGAGTTAGATGCAAACTCACTCAAATATATGAGAAATGTTGGAATTCGACTTCAAATTATGAAGATAGACTTTGAAAATTTTCCATATTTTCAAAGTGACAGTTGACCTTAATGGGCTTCAATGGATGTTATTCGATGATATCTGACAAAGTTAGATGCAAACTCACTCAAATATATGAGAAATGTTGAAATTCGACTTCACATTAGGAAGATAGACTTTGAAAATTTTCAATTATTACAAAGTGACAGTTGACCTCAATGGTCTTCAATCGATGTTATTCGATGATATCTGAGAGAGTTAGATGCAAACTCACTCAAATATATGAGAAATGTTGGAATTCGACTTCAAATTATGAAGATAGACTTTGAAAATTTTCCATATTTTCAAAGTGACAGTTGACCTTAATGGGCTTCAATGGATGTTATTCGATGATATCTGACAAAGTTAGATGCAAACTCACTCAAATATATGAGAAATGTTGAAATTCGACTTCACATTAGGAAGATAGACTTTGAAAATTTTCAATTATTACAAAGTGACAGTTGACCTCAATGGTCTTCAATCGATGTTATTCGATGATATCTGAGAGAGTTAGATGCAAACTCACTCAAATATATGAGAAATGTTGAAATTCGACTTCAAATTAGGAACATAGACTTTGAAAATTTTCCATATTTTCAAAGTGACAGTTGACCTCAATGGTCTTCAATCGATGTTATTCGATGATATCTGACAAAGTTAGATGCAAACTCACTCAAATATATGCGAAATGTTGAAATTCGACTTCACATTAGGAAGATAGACTTGCAAATTTTCAATTATTACAAAGTGACAGTTGACCTCAATGGTCTTCAATCGATGTTATTCGATGATATCTGACAAAGTTAGATACATACTCACTCAAATATATGAGAAATGTTGAAATTCGACTTCACATTAGGAAGATAGACTTGCAAATTTTCAATTATTACAAAGTGACAGTTGACCTCAATGGGCTTCAATTGATGTTATTCGATGACATCTGACAAAGTTAGATGCAAACTCACTCAAATATATGAGAAATGTTGAAATTCGACTTCAAATTAGGAAGATAGACTTTGAAAATTTTCAATTATTACAAAGTGACAGTTGACCTCAATGGGCTTCAATCGATGTTATTCGATGATATCTGACAGAGTTAGATGCAAACTCACTCAAATATATGAGAAATGTTGAAATTCGACTTCACATTAGGAAGATAGACTTTGAAAATTTTCAATTATTACAAAGTGACAGTTGACCTCAATGGTCTTCAATCGATGTTATTCGATGATATCTGAGAGAGTTAGATGCAAACTCACTCAAATATATTAGAAATGTTGAAATTCGACTTCAAATTAGGAACATATACTTTGAAAATTTTCCATATTTACAAAGTGACAGTTGACCTCAATGGTCTTCAATCGATGATATCTGACAGAGTTAGATGCAAACTCACTCAAATATATGAGAAATGTTGAAATTCGACTTCACATTAGGAAGATAGACTTTGAAAATTTTCAATTATTACAAGGGACAGTTGACCTCAATAGGCTTCAATGGATGTTATTCGATATCTGACAAAGTTAGATGCAAACTCACTCAAATATATGAGAAATGTTGAAATTCGACTTCAAATTAGGAAGATAGACTTTGAAAATTTTCAATTATTACAAAGTGACAGTTGACCTCAATGGTCTTCAATCGATGTTATTCGATGATATCTGACAAAGTTAGATGCAAGCTCACTCAAATATATGAGAAATGTTGAAATTCGACTTCAAATTAGGAAGATAGACTTTGAAAATTTTCAATTATTACAAAGTGACAGTTGACCTCAATGGTCTTCAATCGATGTTATTCGATGATATCTGACAAAGTTAGATGCAAACTCACTCAAATATATGAGAAATGTTGAAATTCGACTTCACATTAGGAAGATAGACTTGCAAATTTTCAATTATTACAAAGTGACAGTTGACCTCAATGGTCTTCAATCGATGTTATTCGATGATATCTGACAGAGTTAGATGCAAACTCACTCAAATATATGAGAAATGTTGGAATTCGACTTCAAATTATGAAGATAGACTTTGAAAATTTTCCATATTTTCAAAGTGACAGTTGACCTCAATGGTCTTCAAACGATGTTATTCGATGATATCTGACAAAGTTAGATGCAAGCTCACTCAAATATATGAGAAATGTTGAAATTCGACTTCACATTAGGAAGATAGACTTACAAATTTTCAATTATTACAAAGTGACAGTTGACCTCAATGGTCTTCAATCGATGTTATTCGATGATATCTGACAAAGTTAGATGCAAACTCACTCAAATATATGAGAAATGTTGAAATTCGACTTCACATTAGGAAGATAGACTTGCAAATTTTCAATTATTACAAAGTGACAGTTGACCTCAATGGTCTTCAATCGATGTTATTCGATGATATCTGACAGAGTTAGATGCAAACTCACTCAAATATATGAGAAATGTTGGAATTCGACTTCAAATTATGAAGATAGACTTTGAAAATTTTCCATATTTTCAAAGTGACAGTTGACCTTAATGGGCTTCAATGGATGTTATTCGATGATATCTGACAAAGTTAGATGCAAACTCACTCAAATATATGAGAAATGTTGAAATTCGACTTCAAATTATGAAGATAGACTTTGAAAATTTTCCATATTTTCAAAGTGACAGTTGACCTTAATGGGCTTCAATGGATGTTATTCGATGATATCTGACAAAGTTAGATGCAAACTCACTCAAATATATGAGAAATGTTGAAATTCGACTTCACATTAGGAAGATAGACTTTGAAAATTTTCCATATTTTCAAAGTGACAGTTGACCTCAATGGGCTTCAATCGATGTTATTCGATGATATCTGACAGAGTTAGATGCAAACTCACTCAAATATATGAGAAATGTTGAAATTCGACTTCACATTAGGAAGATAGACTTGCAAATTTTCAATTATTACAAAGTGACAGTTGACCTCAATGGTCTTCAATCGATGTTATTCGATGATATCTGACAAAGTTAGATGCAAACTCACTCAAATATATGAGAAATGTTGGAATTCGACTTCAAATTATGAAGATAGACTTTGAAAATTTTCCATATTTTCAAAGTGACAGTTGACCTCAATGGTCTTCAATCGATGTTATTCGATGATATCTGACAAAGTTAGATGCAAACTCACTCAAATATATGCGAAATGTTGAAATTCGACTTCACATTAGGAAGATAGACTTGCAAATTTTCAATTATTACAAAGTGACAGTTGACCTCAATGGTCTTCAATCGATGTTATTCGATGATATCTGACAAAGTTAGATACATACTCACTCAAATATATGAGAAATGTTGAAATTCGACTTCACATTAGGAAGATAGACTTGCAAATTTTCAATTATTACAAAGTGACAGTTGACCTCAATGGGCTTCAATTGATGTTATTCGATGACATCTGACAAAGTTAGATGCAAACTCACTCAAATATATGAGAAATGTTGAAATTCGACTTCAAATTAGGAAGATAGACTTTGAAAATTTTCAATTATTACAAAGTGACAGTTGACCTCAATGGGCTTCAATCGATGTTATTCGATGATATCTGACAGAGTTAGATGCAAACTCACTCAAATATATGAGAAATGTTGAAATTCGACTTCACATTAGGAAGATAGACTTTGAAAATTTTCAATTATTACAAAGTGACAGTTGACCTCAATGGTCTTCAATCGATGTTATTCGATGATATCTGAGAGAGTTAGATGCAAACTCACTCAAATATATTAGAAATGTTGAAATTCGACTTCAAATTAGGAACATATACTTTGAAAATTTTCCATATTTACAAAGTGACAGTTGACCTCAATGGTCTTCAATCGATGATATCTGACAGAGTTAGATGCAAACTCACTCAAATATATGAGAAATGTTGAAATTCGACTTCACATTAGGAAGATAGACTTTGAAAATTTTCAATTATTACAAGGGACAGTTGACCTCAATAGGCTTCAATGGATGTTATTCGATATCTGACAAAGTTAGATGCAAACTCACTCAAATATATGAGAAATGTTGAAATTCGACTTCAAATTAGGAAGATAGACTTTGAAAATTTTCAATTATTACAAAGTGACAGTTGACCTCAATGGTCTTCAATCGATGTTATTCGATGATATCTGACAAAGTTAGATGCAAGCTCACTCAAATATATGAGAAATGTTGAAATTCGACTTCAAATTAGGAAGATAGACTTTGAAAATTTTCAATTATTACAAAGTGACAGTTGACCTCAATGGTCTTCAATCGATGTTATTCGATGATATCTGACAAAGTTAGATGCAAACTCACTCAAATATATGAGAAATGTTGAAATTCGACTTCACATTAGGAAGATAGACTTGCAAATTTTCAATTATTACAAAGTGACAGTTGACCTCAATGGTCTTCAATCGATGTTATTCGATGATATCTGACAGAGTTAGATGCAAACTCACTCAAATATATGAGAAATGTTGGAATTCGACTTCAAATTATGAAGATAGACTTTGAAAATTTTCCATATTTTCAAAGTGACAGTTGACCCCAATGGTCTTCAAACGATGTTATTCGATGATATCTGACAAAGTTAGATGCAAGCTCACTCAAATATATGAGAAATGTTGAAATTCGACTTCACATTAGGAAGATAGACTTACAAATTTTCAATTATTACAAAGTGACAGTTGACCTCAATGGTCTTCAATCGATGTTATTCGATGATATCTGACAAAGTTAGATGCAAACTCACTCAAATATATGAGAAATGTTGAAATTCGACTTCACATTAGGAAAATAGACTTGCAAATTTTCAATTATTACAAAGTGACAGTTGACCTCAATGGTCTTCAATCGATGTTATTCGATGATATCTGACAGAGTTAGATGCAAACTCACTCAAATATATGAGAAATGTTGGAATTCGACTTCAAATTATGAAGATAGACTTTGAAAATTTTCCATATTTTCAAAGTGACAGTTGACCTTAATGGGCTTCAATGGATGTTATTCGATGATATCTGACAAAGTTAGATGCAAACTCACTCAAATATATGAGAAATGTTGAAATTCGACTTCACATTAGGAAGATAGACTTTGAAAATTTTCAATTATTACAAAGTGACAGTTGACCTCAATAGGCTTCAATGGATGTTATTCGATGATATCTGACAAAGTTAGATGCAAACTCACTCAAATATATGAGAAATGTTGAAATTCGACTTCAAATTAGGAAGATAGACTTTGAAAATTTTCAATTATTACAAAGTGACAGTTGACCTCAATGGTCTTCAATCGATGTTATTCGATGATATCTGACAAAGTTAGATATAAACTCACTCAAATATATGAGAAATGTTGAAATTCGACTTCAAATTAGGAAGTAAGACTTTGAAAATTTTCCATATTTTCAAAGTGACAGTTGACCTCAATGGTCTTCAATCGATGTTATTCGATGATATCTGACAAAGTTAGATGCAAACTCACTCAAATATATGAGAAATGTTGAAATTCGACTTCACATTAGGAAGATAGACTTGCAAATTTTCAATTATTACAAAGTGACAGTTGACCTCAATGGTCTTCAATCGATGTTATTCGATGATATCTGACAAAGTTAGATGCAAACTCACTCAAATATATGAGAAATGTTGGAATTCGACTTCAAATTATGAAGATAGACTTTGAAAATTTTCCATATTTTCAAAGTGACAGTTGACCTTAATGGGCTTCAATGGATGTTATTCGATGATATCTGACAAAGTTAGATGCAAACTCACTCAAATATATGAGAAATGTTGAAATTCGACTTCACATTAGGAAGATAGACTTTGAAAATTTTCCATATTTTCAAAGTGACAGTTGACCTCAATGGGCTTCAATCGATGTTATTCGATGATATCTGACAGAGTTAGATGCAAACTCACTCAAATATATGAGAAATGTTGAAATTCGACTTCACATTAGGAAGATAGACTTGCAAATTTTCAATTATTACAAAGTGACAGTTGACCTCAATGGTCTTCAATCGATGTTATTCGATGATATCTGACAAAGTTAGATGCAAACTCACTCAAATATATGAGAAATGTTGGAATTCGACTTCAAATTATGAAGATAGACTTTGAAAATTTTCCATATTTTCAAAGTGACAGTTGACCTTAATGGGCTTCAATGGATGTTATTCGATGATATCTGACAGAGTTAGATGCAAACTCACTCAAATATATGAGAAATGTTGAAATTCGACTTCACATTAGGAAGATAGACTTGCAAATTTTCAATTATTACAAAGTGACAGTTGACCTCAATGGTCTTCAATCGATGTTATTCGATGATATCTGACAAAGTTAGATGCAAACTCACTCAAATATATGAGAAATGTTGAAATTCGACTTCACATTAGGAAGATAGACTTGCAAATTTTCAATTATTACAAAGTGACAGTTGACCTCAATGGTCTTCAATCGATGTTATTCGATGATATCTGACAGAGTTAGATGCAAACTCACTCAAATATATGAGAAATGTTGGAATTCGACTTCAAATTATGAAGATAGACTTTGAAAATTTTCCATATTTTCAAAGTGACAGTTGACCTTAATGGGCTTCAATGGATGTTATTCGATGATATCTGACAAAGTTAGATGCAAACTCACTCAAATATATGAGAAATGTTGAAATTCGACTTCACATTAGGAAGATAGACTTTGAAAATTTTCAATTATTACAAAGTGACAGTTGACCTCAATGGTCTTCAATCGATGTTATTCGATGATATCTGAGAGAGTTAGATGCAAACTCACTCAAATATATGAGAAATGTTGAAATTCGACTTCAAATTAGGAACATAGACTTTGAAAATTTTCCATATTTACAAAGTGACAGTTGACCTCAATGGTCTTCAATCGATGTTATTCGATGATATCTGACAGAGTTAGATGCAAACTCACTCAAATATATGAGAAATGTTGAAATTCGACTTCACATTAGGAAGATAGACTTTGAAAATTTTCAATTATTACAAAGTGACAGTTGACCTCAATGGTCTTCAATCGATGTTATTCGATGATATCTGACAAAGTTAGATACAAACTCACTCAAATATATGAGAAATGTTGAAATTCGACTTCAAATTAGGAAGATAGACTTTGAAAATTTTCCATATTTTCAAAGTGACAGTTGACCTCAATGGTCTTCAATCGATGTTATTCGATGATATCTGACAAAGTTAGATGCAAACTCACTCAAATATATGCGAAATGTTGAAATTCGACTTCACATTAGGAAGATAGACTTGCAAATTTTCAATTATTACAAAGTGACAGTTGACCTCAATGGGCTTCAATTGATGTTATTCGATGACATCTGACAAAGTTAGATGCAAACTCACTCAAATATATGAGAAATGTTGAAATTCGACTTCAAATTAGGAAGATAGACTTTGAAAATTTTCAATTATTACAAAGTGACAGTTGACCTCAATGGGCTTCAATCGATGTTATTCGATGATATCTGACAGAGTTAGATGCAAACTCACTCAAATATATGAGAAATGTTGAAATTCGACTTCACATTAGGAAGATAGACTTTGAAAATTTTCAATTATTACAAAGTGACAGTTGACCTCAATGGTCTTCAATCGATGTTATTCGATGATATCTGACAAAGTTAGATACATACTCACTCAAATATATGAGAAATGTTGAAATTCGACTTCACATTAGGAAGATAGACTTGCAAATTTTCAATTATTACAAAGTGACAGTTGACCTCAATGGGCTTCAATTGATGTTATTCGATGACATCTGACAAAGTTAGATGCAAACTCACTCAAATATATGAGAAATGTTGAAATTCGACTTCAAATTAGGAAGATAGACTTTGAAAATTTTCAATTATTACAAAGTGACAGTTGACCTCAATGGGCTTCAATCGATGTTATTCGATGATATCTGACAGAGTTAGATGCAAACTCACTCAAATATATGAGAAATGTTGAAATTCGACTTCACATTAGGAAGATAGACTTTGAAAATTTTCAATTATTACAAAGTGACAGTTGACCTCAATAGGCTTCAATGGATGTTATTCGATGATATCTGACAAAGTTAGATGCAAACTCACTCAAATATATGAGAAATGTTGAAATTCGACTTCAAATTAGGAAGATAGACTTTGAAAATTTTCAATTATTACAAAGTGACAGTTGACCTCAATGGTCTTCAATCGATGTTATTCGATGATATCTGAGAGAGTTAGATGCAAACTCACTCAAATATATGAGAAATGTTGAAATTCGACTTCAAATTAGGAAGATAGACTTTGAAAATTTTCCATATTTACAGTGACAGTTGACCTCAATGGGCTTCAATGGATGTTATTCGATGACATCTGACAAAGTTAGATGCAAACTCACTCAAATATATGAGAAATGTTGAAATTCGACTTCAAATTAGGTAGATAGACTTTGAAAATTTTCCATATTTTCAAAGTGACAGTTGACCTCAATGGGCTTCAATGGATGTTATTCGATGATATCTGACAAAGTTAGATGCAAACTCACTCAAATATATGAGAAATGTTGAAATTCGACTTCACATTAGGAAGATAGACTTTGAAAATTTTCCATATTTTCAAAGTGACAGTTGACCTCAATGGGCTTCAATGGATGTTATTCGATGATATCTGACAAAGTTAGATGCAAACTCACTCAAATATATGAGAAATGTTGAAGTTCGACTTCACATTAAGAAGATAGACTTTGAAAATTTTCAATTATTACAAAGTGACAGTTGACCTCAATGGGCTTCAATGGATGTTATTCGATGATATCAGACAAAGTTAGATGCAAACTCTCTTAATATATGAGAAATGTTGAAATTCGACTTCACATTAGGAAGATAGACTTTGAAAATTTTCAATTATTACAAAGTGACAGTTGACCTTAATGGGCTTCAATGGATGTTATTCGATGATATCTAACAGAGTTAGATGCAAACTCACTCAAATATATGAGAAATGTTGAAATTCGACTTCACATTAGGAAGATAGACTTGCAAATTTTCAATTATTACAAAGTGACAGTTGACCTCAATGGTCTTCAATCGATGTTATTCGATGATATCTGACAAAGTTAGATGCAAACTCACTCAAATATATGATAAATGTTGAAATTCGACTTCAAATTAGGAAGATAGACTTTGAAAATTTTCAATTATTACAAAGTGACAGTTGACCTCAATGGTCTTCAATCGATGTTATTCGATGATATCTGACAGAGTTAGATGCAAACTCACTCAAATATATGAGAAATGTTGAAATTCGACTTCAAATTAGGAAGATAGACTTTGAAAATTTTCCATATTTTCAAAGTGACAGTTGACCTCAATGGTCTTCAATCGATGTTATTCGATGATATCTGACAAAGTTAGATGCAAACTCACTCAAATATATGCGAAATGTTGAAATTCGACTTCACATTAGGAAGATAGACTTGCAAATTTTCAATTATTACAAAGTGACAGTTGACCTCAATGGTCTTCAATCGATGTTATTCGATGATATATGACAAAGTTAGATACATACTCACTCAAATATATGAGAAATGTTGAAATTCGACTTCAAATTAGGAAGATAGACTTTGAAAATTTTCCATATTTTCAAAGTGACAGTTGACCTCAATGGTCTTCAATCGATGTTATTCGATGATATCTGACAAAGTTAGATGCAAACTCACTCAAATATATGAGAAATGTTGAAATTCGACTTCACATTAGGAAGATAGACTTTGAAAATTTTCAATTATTACAAAGTGACAGTTGACCTTAATGGGCTTCAATGGATGTTATTCGATGATATCTGACAGAGTTAGATGCAAACTCACTCAAATATATGAGAAATGTTGAAATTCGACTTCACATTAGGAAGATAGACTTGCAAATTTTCAATTATTACAAAGTGACAGTTGACCTCAATGGTCTTCAATCGATGTTATTCGATGATATCTGACAAAGTTAGATGCAAACTCACTCAAATATATGAGAAATGTTGAAATTCGACTTCACATTAGGAAGATAGACTTGCAAATTTTCAATTATTACAAAGTGACAGTTGACCTCAATGGTCTTCAATCGATGTTATTCGATGATATCTGACAGAGTTAGATGCAAACTCACTCAAATATATGAGAAATGTTGGAATTCGACTTCAAATTATGAAGATAGACTTTGAAAATTTTCCATATTTTCAAAGTGACAGTTGACCTTAATGGGCTTCAATGGATGTTATTCGATGATATCTGACAAAGTTAGATGCAAACTCACTCAAATATATGAGAAATGTTGAAATTCGACTTCACATTAGGAAGATAGACTTTGAAAATTTTCAATTATTACAAAGTGACAGTTGACCTCAATGGTCTTCAATCGATGTTATTCGATGATATCTGAGAGAGTTAGATGCAAACTCACTCAAATATATGAGAAATGTTGAAATTCGACTTCAAATTAGGAACATAGACTTTGAAAATTTTCCATATTTACAAAGTGACAGTTGACCTCAATGGTCTTCAATCGATGTTATTCGATGATATCTGACAGAGTTAGATGCAAACTCACTCAAATATATGAGAAATGTTGAAATTCGACTTCACATTAGGAAGATAGACTTTGAAAATTTTCAATTATTACAAAGTGACAGTTGACCTCAATGGTCTTCAATCGATGTTATTCGATGATATCTGACAAAGTTAGATACAAACTCACTCAAATATATGAGAAATGTTGAAATTCGACTTCAAATTAGGAAGATAGACTTTGAAAATTTTCCATATTTTCAAAGTGACAGTTGACCTCAATGGTCTTCAATCGATGTTATTCGATGATATCTGACAAAGTTAGATGCAAACTCACTCAAATATATGCGAAATGTTGAAATTCGACTTCACATTAGGAAGATAGACTTGCAAATTTTCAATTATTACAAAGTGACAGTTGACCTCAATGGTCTTCAATCGATGTTATTCGATGATATCTGACAAAGTTAGATACATACTCACTCAAATATATGAGAAATGTTGAAATTCGACTTCACATTAGGAAGATAGACTTGCAAATTTTCAATTATTACAAAGTGACAGTTGACCTCAATGGGCTTCAATTGATGTTATTCGATGACATCTGACAAAGTTAGATGCAAACTCACTCAAATATATGAGAAATGTTGAAATTCGACTTCAAATTAGGAAGATAGACTTTGAAAATTTTCAATTATTACAAAGTGACAGTTGACCTCAATGGGCTTCAATCGATGTTATTCGATGATATCTGACAGAGTTAGATGCAAACTCACTCAAATATATGAGAAATGTTGAAATTCGACTTCACATTAGGAAGATAGACTTTGAAAATTTTCAATTATTACAAAGTGACAGTTGACCTCAATAGGCTTCAATGGATGTTATTCGATGATATCTGACAAAGTTAGATGCAAACTCACTCAAATATATGAGAAATGTTGAAATTCGACTTCAAATTAGGAAGATAGACTTTGAAAATTTTCAATTATTACAAAGTGACAGTTGACCTCAATGGTCTTCAATCGATGTTATTCGATGATATCTGAGAGAGTTAGATGCAAACTCACTCAAATATATGAGAAATGTTGAAATTCGACTTCAAATTAGGAAGATAGACTTTGAAAATTTTCCATATTTACAGTGACAGTTGACCTCAATGGGCTTCAATGGATGTTATTCGATGACATCTGACAAAGTTAGATGCAAACTCACTCAAATATATGAGAAATGTTGAAATTCGACTTCAAATTAGGTAGATAGACTTTGAAAATTTTCCATATTTTCAAAGTGACAGTTGACCTCAATGGGCTTCAATGGATGTTATTCGATGATATCTGACAAAGTTAGATGCAAACTCACTCAAATATATGAGAAATGTTGAAATTCGACTTCACATTAGGAAGATAGACTTTGAAAATTTTCCATATTTTCAAAGTGACAGTTGACCTCAATGGGCTTCAATGGATGTTATTCGATGATATCTGACAAAGTTAGATGCAAACTCACTCAAATATATGAGAAATGTTGAAGTTCGACTTCACATTAAGAAGATAGACTTTGAAAATTTTCAATTATTACAAAGTGACAGTTGACCTCAATGGGCTTCAATGGATGTTATTCGATGATATCAGACAAAGTTAGATGCAAACTCTCTTAATATATGAGAAATGTTGAAATTCGACTTCACATTAGGAAGATAGACTTTGAAAATTTTCAATTATTACAAAGTGACAGTTGACCTCAATGGTCTTCAATCGATGTTATTCGATGATATCTGACAGAGTTAGATGCAAACTCACTCAAATATATGAGAAATGTTGAAATTCGACTTCAAATTAGGAAGATAGACTTTGAAAATTTTCCATATTTTCAAAGTGACAGTTGACCTCAATGGGCTTCAATGGATGTTATTCGATGATATCTGACAAAGTTAGATGCAAACTCACTCAAATATATGAGAAATGTTGAAATTCGACTTCACATTAGGAAGATAGACTTTGAAAATTTTCAATTATTACAAAGTGACAGTTGACCTCAATAGGCTTCAATGGATGTTATTCGATGATATCTGACAAAGTTAGATGCAAACTCACTCAAATATATGAGAAAAGTTGAAATTCGACATCAAATTAGGAAGATAGACTTTGAAAATTTTCAATTATTACAAAGTGACAGTTGACCTCAATGGTCTTCAATCGATGTTATTCGATGATATCTGAGATTTAGATGCAAACTCACTCAAATATATGAGAAATGTTGAAATTCGACTTCAAATTAGGAAGATAGACTTTGAAAATTTTCCATATTTTCAAAGTGACAGTTGACCTCAATGGGCTTCAATGGATGTTATTCGATGATATCTGACAAAGTTAGATGCAAACTCACTCAAATATATGAGAAATGTTGAAGTTCGACTTCACATTAAGAAGATAGACTTTGAAAATTTTCAATTATTACAAAGTGACAGTTGACCTCAATGGGCTTCAATGAATGTTATTCGATGATATCTGACAAAGTTAGATGCAAACTCACTCAAATATATGAGAAATGTTGAAATTCGACTTCACATTAGGAAGATAGACTTTGAAAATTTTCAATTATTACAAAGTGACAGTTGACCTCAATGGTCTTCAATCGATGTTATTCGATGATATCTGAGAGAGTTAGATGAAAACTCACTCAAATATATGAGAAATGTTGAAATTCGACTTCAAATTAGGAACATAGACTTTGAAAATTTTCCATATTTACAAAGTGACAGTTGACCTCAATGGTCTTCAATCGATGTTATTCGATGATATCTGACAGAGTTAGATGCAAACTCGCTCAAATATATGAGAAATGTTGAAATTCGACTTCACATTAGGAAGATAGACTTTGAAAATTTTCAATTATTACAAAGTGACAGTTGACCTCAATGGTCTTCAATCGATGTTATTCGATGATATCTGACAGAGTTAGATGCAAACTCACTCAAATATATGAGGAATGTTGAAATTCGACTTCAAATTAGGAAGATAGACTTTGAAAATTTTCCATATTTTCAAAGTGACAGTTGACCTCAATGGTCTTCAATCGATGTTATTCGATGATATCTGACAAAGTTAGATGCAAACTCACTCAAATATATGCGAAATGTTGAAATTCGACTTCACATTAGGAAGATAGACTTGCAAATTTTCAATTATTACAAAGTGACAGTTGACCTCAATGGTCTTCAATCGATGTTATTCGATGATATATGACAAAGTTAGATACATACTCACTCAAATATATGAGAAATGTTGAAATTCGACTTCAAATTAGGAAGATAGACTTTGAAAATTTTCCATATTTTCAAAGTGACAGTTGACCTCAATGGTCTTCAATCGATGTTATTCGATGATATCTGACAAAGTTAGATGCAAACTCACTCAAATATATGAGAAATGTTGAAATTCGACTTCACATTAGGAAGATAGACTTTGAAAATTTTCAATTATTACAAAGTGACAGTTGACCTCAATGGGCTTCAATGAATGTTATTCGATGATATCTGACAAAGTTAGATGCAAACTCACTCAAATATATGAGAAATGTTGAAATTCGACTTCACATTAGGAAGATAGACTTTGAAAATTTTCAATTATTACAAAGTGACAGTTGACCTCAATGGTCTTCAATCGATGTTATTCGATGATATCTGAGAGAGTTAGATGCAAACTCACTCAAATATATGAGAAATGTTGAAATTCGACTTCAAATTAGGAACATAGACTTTGAAAATTTTCCATATTTACAAAGTGACAGTTGACCTCAATGGTCTTCAATCGATGTTATTCGATGATATCTGACAGAGTTAGATGCAAACTCACTCAAATATATGAGAAATGTTGAAATTCGACTTCACATTAGGAAGATAGACTTTGAAAATTTTCAATTATTACAAAGTGACAGTTGACCTCAATAGGCTTCAATGGATGTTATTCGATGATATCTGACAAAGTTAGATGCAAACTCACTCAAATATATGAGAAATGTTGAAATTCGACTTCAAATTAGGAAGATAGACTTTGAAAATTTTCCATATTTTCAAAGTGACAGTTGACCTCAATGGTCTTCAATCGATGTTATTCGATGATATCTGACAAAGTTAGATGCAAACTCACTCAAATATATGAGAAATGTTGAAATTCGACTTCACATTAGGAAGATAGACTTGCAAATTTTCAATTATTACAAAGTGACAGTTGACCTCAATGGGCTTCAATTGATGTTATTCGATGACATCTGACAAAGTTAGATGCAAACTCACTCAAATATATGAGAAATGTTGAAATTCGACTTCAAATTAGGAAGATAGACTTTGAAAATTTTCAATTATTACAAAGTGACAGTTGACCTCAATGGGCTTCAATCGATGTTATTCGATGATATCTGACAGAGTTAGATGCAAACTCACTCAAATATATGAGAAATGTTGAAATTCGACTTCACATTAGGAAGATAGACTTTGAAAATTTTCAATTATTACAAAGTGACAGTTGACCTCAATAGGCTTCAATGGATGTTATTCGATGATATCTGACAAAGTTAGATGCAAACTCACTCAAATATATGAGAAATGTTGAAATTCGACTTCAAATTAGGAAGATAGACTTTGAAAATTTTCAATTATTACAAAGTGACAGTTGACCTCAATGGTCTTCAATCGATGTTATTCGATGATATCTGAGAGAGTTAGATGCAAACTCACTCAAATATATGAGAAATGTTGAAATTCGACTTCAAATTAGGAAGATAGACTTTGAAAATTTTCCATATTTACAGTGACAGTTGACCTCAATGGGCTTCAATGGATGTTATTCGATGATATCTGACAAAGTTAGATGCAAACTCACTCAAATATATGAGAAATGTTGAAATTCGACTTCACATTAGGAAGATAGACTTTGAAAATTTTCCATATTTTCAAAGTGACAGTTGACCTCAATGGGCTTCAATGGATGTTATTCGATGATATCTGACAAAGTTAGATGCAAACTCACTCAAATATATGAGAAATGTTGAAGTTCGACTTCACATTAAGAAGATAGACTTTGAAAATTTTCAATTATTACAAAGTGACAGTTGACCTCAATGGGCTTCAATGGATGTTATTCGATGATATCAGACAAAGTTAGATGCAAACTCTCTTAATATATGAGAAATGTTGAAATTCGACTTCACATTAGGAAGATAGACTTTGAAAATTTTCAATTATTACAAAGTGACAGTTGACCTCAATGGTCTTCAATCGATGTTATTCGATGATATCTGACAGAGTTAGATGCAAACTCACTCAAATATATGAGAAATGTTGAAATTCGACTTCAAATTAGGAAGATAGACTTTGAAAATTTTCCATATTTTCAAAGTGACAGTTGACCTCAATGGGCTTCAATGGATGTTATTCGATGATATCTGACAAAGTTAGATGCAAACTCACTCAAATATATGAGAAATGTTGAAATTCGACTTCACATTAGGAAGATAGACTTTGAAAATTTTCAATTATTACAAAGTGACAGTTGACCTCAATAGGCTTCAATGGATGTTATTCGATGATATCTGACAAAGTTAGATGCAAACTCACTCAAATATATGAGAAATGTTGAAATTCGACATCAAATTAGGAAGATAGACTTTGAAAATTTTCAATTATTACAAAGTGACAGTTGACCTCAATGGTCTTCAATCGATGTTATTCGATGATATCTGAGATTTAGATGCAAACTCACTCAAATTTATGAGAAATGTTGAAATTCGACTTCAAATTAGGAAGATAGACTTTGAAAATTTTCCATATTTACAGAGACAGTTGACCTCAATGGGCTTCAATTGATGTTATTCGATGACATCTGACAAAGTTAGATGCAAACTCACTCAAATATATGAGAAATGTTGAAATTCGACTTCAAATTAGGAAGATAGACTTTGAAAATTTTCAATTATTACAAAGTGACAGTTGACCTCAATGGTCTTCAATCGATGTTATTCGATAATATCTGACAGAGTTAGATGCAAACTCACTCAAATATATGAGAAATGTTGAAATTCGACTTCAAATTAGGAACATAGACTTTGAAAATTTTCCATATTTACAAAGTGACAGTTGACCTCAATGGGCTTCAATTGATGTTATTCGATGACATCTGACAAAGTTAGATGCAAACTCACTCAAATATATGAGAAATGTTGAAATTCGACTTCAAATTAGGAACATAGACTTTGAAAATTTTCCATATTTACAAAGTGACAGTTGACCTCAATGGGCTTCAATTGATGTTATTCGATGACATCTGACAAAGTTAGATGCAAACTCACTCAAATATATGAGAAATGTTGAAATTCGACTTCAAATTAGGAAGATAGACTTTGAAAATTTTCAATTATTACAAAGTGACAGTTGACCTCAATGGTCTTCAATCGATGTTATTCGATGATATCTGACAGAGTTAGATGCAAACTCACTCAAATATATGAGAAATGTTGAAATTCGACTTCAAATTAGGAACATAGACTTTGAAAATTTTCCATATTTACAAAGTGACAGTTGACCTCAATGGGCTTCAATTGATGTTATTCGATGACATCTGACAAAGTTAGATGCAAACTCACTCAAATATATGAGAAATGTTGAAATTGGACTTCAAATTAGGAAGATAGACTTTGAAAATTTTCAATTATTACAAAGTGACAGTTGACCTCAATGGTCTTCAATCGATGTTATTCGATGATATCTGACAGAGTTAGATGCAAACTCACTCAAATATATGAGAAATGTTGAAATTCGACTTCAAATTAGGAAGATAGACTTTGAAAATTTTCCATATTTTCAAAGTGACAGTTGACCTCAATGGGCTTCAATGGATGTTATTCGATGATATCTGACAAAGTTAGATGCAAACTCACTCAAATATATGAGAAATGTTGAAATTCGACTTCACATTAGGAAGATAGACTTTGAAAATTTTCAATTATTACAAAGTGACAGTTGACCTCAATGGGCTTCAATCGATGTTATTCGATGATATCTGACAGAGTTAGATGCAAACTCACTCAAATATATGAGAAATGTTGAAATTCGACTTCAAATTAGGAAGATAGACTTTGAAAATTTTCCATATTTACAAAGTGACAGTTGACCTCAATGGGCTTCAATTGATGTTATTCGATGACATCTGACAAAGTTAGATGCAAACTCACTCAAATATATGAGAAATGTTGAAATTCGACTTCAAATTAGGAAGATAGACTTTGAAAATTTTCCATATTTACAGTGACAGTTGACCTCAATGGGCTTCAATGGATGTTATTCGATGATATCTGACAAAGTTAGATGCTAACTCACTCAAATATATGAGAAATGTTGAAATTCGACTTCACATTAGGAAGATAGACTTTGAAAATTTTCAATTATTACAAAGTGACAGTTGACCTCAATGGGCTTCAATCGATGTTATTCGATGATATCTGACAGAGTTAGATGCAAACTCACTCAAATATATGAGAAATGTTGAAATTCGACTTCACATTAGGAAGATAGACTTTGAAAATTTTCAATTATTACAAAGTGACAGTTGAACTCAATGGGCTTCAATGGATGTTATTCGATGATATCTGACAAAGTAAGATGCAAACTCACTCAAATATATGAGAAATGTTGAAATTCGACTTCAAATTAGGAAGATAGACTTTGAAAATTTTCAATTATTACAAAGTGACAGTTGACCTCAATGGGCTTCAATGAATGTTATTCGATGATATCTGACAAAGTTAGATGCAAACTCACTCAAATATATGAGAAATGTTGAAATTCGACTTCACATTAGGAAGATAGACTTTGAAAATTTTCAATTATTACAAAGTGACAGTTGAACTCAATGGGATTCAATGGATGTTATTCGATGATATCTGACAAAGTTAGATGCAAACTCACTCAAATATATGAGAAATGTTGAAATTCGACTTCACATTAGGAAGATAGACTTTGAAAATTTTCAATTATTACAAAGTGACAGTTGAACTCAATGGGCTTCAATGGATGTTATTCGATGATATCTGACAAAGTAAGATGCAAACTCACTCAAATATATGAGAAATGTTGAAATTCGACTTCAAATTAGGAAGATAGACTTTGAAAATTTTCAATTATTACAAAGTGACAGTTGACCACAATGGTCTTCAATCGATGTTATTCGATGATATCTGACAAAGTTAGATGCAAACTCACTCAAATATATGAGAAATGTTGAAATTCGACTTCAAATTAGGAAGATAGACTTTGAAAATTTTCAATTATTACAAAGTGACAGTTGACCTCAATGGTCTTCAATCGATGTTATTCGATGATATCTGACAGAGTTAGATGCAAACTCACTCAAATATATGAGAAATGTTGAAATTCGACTTCACATTAGGAAGATAGACTTTGAAAATTTTCAATTATTACAAAGTGACAGTTGAACTCAATGGGCTTCAATGGATGTTATTCGATGATATCTGACAAAGTTAGATGCAAATTCACTCAAATATATGAGAACTGTTGAAATTCGACTTCAAATTAGGAACATAGACTTTGAAAATTTTCCATATTTACAAAGTGACAGTTGACCTCAATGGGCTTCAATTGATGTTATTCGATGACATCTGACAAAGTTAGATGCAAACTCACTCAAATATATGAG
The DNA here is from genome assembly GCF_026230105.1 of Diorhabda sublineata. Taxonomy (NCBI): domain Eukaryota; kingdom Metazoa; phylum Arthropoda; class Insecta; order Coleoptera; family Chrysomelidae; genus Diorhabda; species Diorhabda sublineata. The sequence goes on from NW_026614188.1 coordinate 358,582, forward strand.
AAATGTTGAAATTCGACTTCAAATTAGGAAGATAGACTTTGAAAATTTTCAATTATTACAAAGTGACAGTTGACCACAATGGTCTTCAATCGATGTTATTCGATGATATTTGACAAAGTTAGATGCAAACTCACTCAAATATATGAGAAATGTTGAAATTCGACTTCAAATTAGGAAGATAGACTTTGAAAATTTTCAATTATTACAAAGTGACAGTTGACCTCAATGGTCTTCAATCGATGTTATTCGATGATATCTGACAGAGTTAGATGCAAACTCACTCAAATATATGAGAAATGTTGAAATTCGACTTCACATTAGGAAGATAGACTTTGAAAATTTTCCATATTTTCAAAGTGACAGTTGACCTAAATGGGCTTCAATGGATGTTATTCGATGATATCTGACAAAGTTAGATGCAAATTCACTCAAATATATGAGAAATGTTGAAATTCGACTTCACATTAGGAAGATAGACTTTGAAAATTTTCAATTATTACAAAGTGACAGTTGACCTCAATGGTCTTCAATCGATGTTATTCGATGATATCTGACAGAGTTAGATGCAAACTCACTCAAATATATGAGAAATGTTGAAATTCGACTTCAAATTAGGAAGATAGACTTTGAAAATTTTCCATATTTTCAAAGTGACAGTTGACCTCAATGGGCTTCAATGGATGTTATTCGATGATATCTGACAGAGTTAGATGCAAACTCACTCAAATATATGAGAAATGTTGAAATTCGACTTCACATTAGGAAGATAGACTTTGAAAATTTTCCATATTTTCAAAGTGACAGTTGACCTTAATGGGCTTCAATGGATGTTATTCGATATCTGACAAAGTTAGATGCAAATTCACTCAAATATATGAGAACTGTTGAAATTCGACTTCAAATTAGGAACATAGACTTTGAAAATTTTCCATATTTACAAAGTGACAGTTGACCTCAATGGGCTTCAATTGATGTTATTCGATGACATCTGACAAAGTTAGATGCAAACTCACTCAAATATATGAGAAATGTTGAAATTCGACTTCAAATTAGGAAGATAGACTTTGAAAATTTTCAATTATTACAAAGTGACAGTTGACCTCAATGGTCTTCAATCGATGTTATTCGATAATATCTGACAGAGTTAGATGCAAACTCACTCAAATATATGAGAAATGTTGAAATTCGACTTCAAATTAGGAACATAGACTTTGAAAATTTTCCATATTTACAAAGTGACAGTTGACCTCAATGGGCTTCAATTGATGTTATTCGATGACATCTGACAAAGTTAGATGCAAACTCACTCAAATATATGAGAAATGTTGAAATTGGACTTCAAATTAGGAAGATAGACTTTGAAAATTTTCAATTATTACAAAGTGACAGTTGACCTCAATGGTCTTCAATCGATGTTATTCGATGATATCTGACAGAGTTAGATGCAAACTCACTCAAATATATGAGAAATGTTGAAATTCGACTTCAAATTAGGAAGATAGACTTTGAAAATTTTCCATATTTTCAAAGTGACAGTTGACCTCAATGGGCTTCAATGGATGTTATTCGATGATATCTGACAAAGTTAGATGCAAACTCACTCAAATATATGAGAAATGTTGAAATTCGACTTCACATTAGGAAGATAGACTTTGAAAATTTTCAATTATTACAAAGTGACAGTTGACCTCAATGGGCTTCAATCGATGTTATTCGATGATATCTGACAGAGTTAGATGCAAACTCACTCAAATATATGAGAAATGTTGAAATTCGACTTCAAATTAGGAAGATAGACTTTGAAAATTTTCCATATTTACAAAGTGACAGTTGACCTCAATGGGCTTCAATTGATGTTATTCGATGACATCTGACAAAGTTAGATGCAAACTCACTCAAATATATGAGAAATGTTGAAATTCGACTTCAAATTAGGAAGATAGACTTTGAAAATTTTCCATATTTACAGTGACAGTTGACCTCAATGGGCTTCAATGGATGTTATTCGATGATATCTGACAAAGTTAGATGCAAACTCACTCAAATATATGAGAAATGTTGAAATTCGACTTCACATTAGGAAGATAGACTTTGAAAATTTTCAATTATTACAAAGTGACAGTTGACCTCAATGGGCTTCAATCGATGTTATTCGATGATATCTGACAGAGTTAGATGCAAACTCACTCAAATATATGAGAAATGTTGAAATTCGACTTCAAATTAGGAAGATAGACTTTGAAAATTTTCAATTATTACAAAGTGACAGTTGACCTCAATGGTCTTCAATCGATGTTATTCGATGATATCTGAGAGAGTTAGATGCAAACTCACTCAAATATATGAGAAATGTTGAAATTCGACTTCAAATTAGGAAGATAGACTTTGAAAATTTTCCATATTTACAGTGACAGTTGACCTCAATGGGCTTCAATGGATGTTATTCGATGACATCTGACAAAGTTAGATACAAACTCACTCAAATATATGAGAAATGTTGAAATTCGACTTCAAATTAGGAAGATAGACTTTGAAAATTTTCCATATTTTCAATGTGACAGTTGACCTCAATGGGCTTCAATGGATGTTATTCGATGATATCTGACAAAGTTAGATGCAAACTCACTCAAATATATGAGAAATGTTGAAATTCGACTTCACATTAGGAAGATAGACTTTGAAAATTTTCAATTATTACAAAGTGACAGTTGACCTCAATGGGCTTCAATCGATGTTATTCGATGATATCTGACAGAGTTAGATGCAAACTCACTCAAATATATGAGAAATGTTGAAATTCGACTTCAAATTAGGAAGATAGACTTTGAAAATTTTCCATATTTACAAAGTGACAGTTGACCTCAATGGGCTTCAATTGATGTTATTCGATGACATCTGACAAAGTTAGATGCAAACTCACTCAAATATATGAGAAATGTTGAAATTCGACTTCAAATTAGGAAGATAGACTTTGAAAATTTTCAATTATTACAAAGTGACAGTTGACCTCAATGGGCTTCAATTGATGTTATTCGATGACATCTGACAAAGTTAGATGCAAACTCACTCAAATATATGAGAAATGTTGAAATTGGACTTCAAATTAGGAAGATAGACTTTGAAAATTTTCAATTATTACAAAGTGACAGTTGACCTCAATGGTCTTCAATCGATGTTATTCGATGATATCTGACAGAGTTAGATGCAAACTCACTCAAATATATGAGAAATGTTGAAATTCGACTTCAAATTAGGAAGATAGACTTTGAAAATTTTCCATATTTTCAAAGTGACAGTTGACCTCAATGGGCTTCAATGGATGTTATTCGATGATATCTGACAAAGTTAGATGCAAACTCACTCAAATATATGAGAAATGTTGAAATTCGACTTCAAATTAGGAAGATAGACTTTGAAAATTTTCAATTATTACAAAGTGACAGTTGACCTCAATGGTCTTCAATCGATGTTATTCGATGATATCTGACAGAGTTAGATGCAAACTCACTCAAATATATGAGAAATGTTGAAATTCGACTTCAAATTAGGAAGATAGACTTTGAAAATTTTCCATATTTTCAAAGTGACAGTTGACCTCAATGGGCTTCAATGGATGTTATTCGATGATATCTGACAAAGTTAGATGCAAACTCACTCAAATATATGAGAAATGTTGAAATTCGACTTCACATTAGGAAGATAGACTTTGAAAATTTTCAATTATTACAAAGTGACAGTTGACCTCAATGGTCTTCAATCGATGTTATTCGATGATATCTGAGAGAGTTAGATGCAAACTCACTCAAATATATGAGAAATGTTGAAATTCGACTTCAAATTAGGAAGATAGACTTTGAAAATTTTCCATATTTACAGTGACAGTTGACCTCAATGGGCTTCAATGGATGTTATTCGATGACATCTGACAAAGTTAGATACAAACTCACTCAAATATATGAGAAATGTTGAAATTCGACTTCAAATTAGGAAGATAGACTTTGAAAATTTTCCATATTTACAAAGTGACATTTGACCTAAATGGGCTTCAATGGATGTTATTCGATGATATCTGACAAAGTTAGATGCAAATTCACTCAAATATATGAGAAATGTTGAAATTCGACTTCACATTAGGAAGATAGACTTTGAAAATTTTCAATTATTACAAAGTGACAGTTGACCTCAATGGTCTTCAATCGATGTTATTCGATGATATCTGACAAAGTTAGATGCAAACTCACTCAAATATATGAGAAATGTTGAAATTCGACTTCACATTAGGAAGATAGACTTGGAAAATTTTCAATTATTACAAAGTGACAGTTGACCTCAATGGGCTTCAATCGATGTTATTCGATGATATCTGACAGAGTTAGATGCAAACTCACTCAAATATATGAGAAATGTTGAAATTCGACTTCAAATTAGGAAGATAGACTTTGAAAATTTTCCATATTTACAAAGTGACATTTGACCTAAATGGGCTTCAATGGATGTTATTCGATGATATCTGACAAAGTTAGATGCAAATTCACTCAAATATATGAGAAATGTTGAAATTCGACTTCACATTAGGAAGATAGACTTTGAAAATTTTCAATTATTACAAAGTGACAGTTGACTTCAATGGTCTTCAATCGATGTTATTCGATGATATCTGACAGAGTTAGATGCAAACTCACTCAAATATATGAGAAATGTTGAAATTCGACTTCACATTAGGAAGATAGACTTTGAAAATTTTCAATTATTACAAAGTGACAGTTGAACTCAATGGGCTTCAATGGATGTTATTCGATGATATCTGACAAAGTAAGATGCAAACTCACTCAAATATATGAGAAATGTTGAAATTCGACTTCAAATTAGGAAGATAGACTTTGAAAATTTTCAATTATTAGAAAGTGACAGTTGACCACAATGGTCTTCAATCGATGTTATTCGATGATATCTGACAAAGTTAGATGCAAACTCACTCAAATATATGAGAAATGTTGAAATTCGACTTCAAATTAGGAAGATAGACTTTGAAAATTTTCAATTATTACAAAGTGACAGTTGACCTCAATGGTCTTCAATCGATGTTATTCGATGATATCTGACAGAGTTAGATGCAAACTCACTCAAATATATGAGAAATGTTGAAATTCGACTTCACATTAGGAAGATAGACTTTGAAAATTTTCCATATTTTCAAAGTGACATTTGACCTAAATGGGCTTCAATGGATGTTATTCGATGATATCTGACAAAGTTAGATGCAAATTCACTCAAATATATGAGAAATGTTGAAATTCGACTTCACATTAGGAAGATAGACTTTGAAAATTTTCAATTATTACAAAGTGACAGTTGACCTCAATGGTCTTCAATCGATGTTATTCGATGATATCTGACAGAGTTAGATGCAAACTCACTCAAATATATGAGAAATGTTGAAATTCGACTTCAAATTAGGAAGATAGACTTTGAAAATTTTCCATATTTTCAAAGTGACAGTTGACCTCAATGGGCTTCAATGGATGTTATTCGATGATATCTGACAGAGTTAGATGCAAACTCACTCAAATATATGAGAAATGTTGAAATTCGACTTCACATTAGGAAGATAGACTTTGAAAATTTTCCATATTTACAGTGACAGTTGACCTCAATGGGCTTCAATGGATGTTATTCGATGACATCTGACAAAGTTAGATACAAACTCACTCAAATATATGAGAAATGTTGAAATTCGACTTCAAATTAGGAAGATAGACTTTGAAAATTTTCCATATTTACAAAGTGACATTTGACCTAAATGGGCTTCAATGGATGTTATTCGATGATATCTGACAAAGTTAGATGCAAATTCACTCAAATATATGAGAAATGTTGAAATTCGACTTCACATTAGGAAGATAGACTTTGAAAATTTTCAATTATTACAAAGTGACAGTTGACCTCAATGGTCTTCAATCGATGTTATTCGATGATATCTGACAAAGTTAGATGCAAACTCACTCAAATATATGAGAAATGTTGAAATTCGACTTCACATTAGGAAGATAGACTTGGAAAATTTTCAATTATTACAAAGTGACAGTTGACCTCAATGGGCTTCAATCGATGTTATTCGATGATATCTGACAGAGTTAGATGCAAACTCACTCAAATATATGAGAAATGTTGAAATTCGACTTCAAATTAGGAAGATAGACTTTGAAAATTTTCCATATTTACAAAGTGACATTTGACCTAAATGGGCTTCAATGGATGTTATTCGATGATATCTGACAAAGTTAGATGCAAATTCACTCAAATATATGAGAAATGTTGAAATTCGACTTCACATTAGGAAGATAGACTTTGAAAATTTTCAATTATTACAAAGTGACAGTTGACTTCAATGGTCTTCAATCGATGTTATTCGATGATATCTGACAGAGTTAGATGCAAACTCACTCAAATATATGAGAAATGTTGAAATTCGACTTCACATTAGGAAGATAGACTTTGAAAATTTTCAATTATTACAAAGTGACAGTTGAACTCAATGGGCTTCAATGGATGTTATTCGATGATATCTGACAAAGTAAGATGCAAACTCACTCAAATATATGAGAAATGTTGAAATTCGACTTCAAATTAGGAAGATAGACTTTGAAAATTTTCAATTATTAGAAAGTGACAGTTGACCACAATGGTCTTCAATCGATGTTATTCGATGATATCTGACAAAGTTAGATGCAAACTCACTCAAATATATGAGAAATGTTGAAATTCGACTTCAAATTAGGAAGATAGACTTTGAAAATTTTCAATTATTACAAAGTGACAGTTGACCTCAATGGTCTTCAATCGATGTTATTCGATGATATCTGACAGAGTTAGATGCAAACTCACTCAAATATATGAGAAATGTTGAAATTCGACTTCACATTAGGAAGATAGACTTTGAAAATTTTCCATATTTTCAAAGTGACATTTGACCTAAATGGGCTTCAATGGATGTTATTCGATGATATCTGACAAAGTTAGATGCAAATTCACTCAAATATATGAGAAATGTTGAAATTCGACTTCACATTAGGAAGATAGACTTTGAAAATTTTCAATTATTACAAAGTGACAGTTGACCTCAATGGTCTTCAATCGATGTTATTCGATGATATCTGACAGAGTTAGATGCAAACTCACTCAAATATATGAGAAATGTTGAAATTCGACTTCAAATTAGGAAGATAGACTTTGAAAATTTTCCATATTTTCAAAGTGACAGTTGACCTCAATGGGCTTCAATGGATGTTATTCGATGATATCTGACAGAGTTAGATGCAAACTCACTCAAATATATGAGAAATGTTGAAATTCGACTTCACATTAGGAAGATAGACTTTGAAAATTTTCCATATTTTCAAAGTCACAGTTGACCTTAATGGGCTTCAATGGATGTTATTCGATATCTGACAAAGTTAGATGCAAATTCACTCAAATATATGAGAACTGTTGAAATTCGACTTCAAATTAGGAACATAGACTTTGAAAATTTTCCATATTTACAAAGTGACAGTTGACCTCAATGGGCTTCAATTGATGTTATTCGAAGACATCTGACAAAGTTAGATGCAAACTCACTCAAATATATGAGAAATGTTGAAATTCGACTTCAAATTAGGAAAATAGACTTTGAAAATTTTCAATTATTACAAAGTGACAGTTGACCACAATGGTCTTCAATCGATGTTATTCGATGATATCTGACAAAGTTAGATGCAAACTCACTCAAATATATGAGAAATGTTGAAATTCGACTTCAAATTAGGAAGATAGACTTTGAAAATTTTCAATTATTACAAAGTGACAGTTGACCTCAATGGTCTTCAATCGATGTTATTCGATGATATCTGACAGAGTTAGATGCAAACTCACTCAAATATATGAGAAATGTTGAAATTCGACTTCACATTAGGAAGATAGACTTTGAAAATTTTCCATATTTTCAAAGTGACAGTTGACCTAAATGGGCTTCAATGGATGTTATTCGATGATATCTGACAAAGTTAGATGCAAATTCACTCAAATATATGAGAAATGTTGAAATTCGACTTCACATTAGGAAGATAGACTTTGAAAATTTTCAATTATTACAAAGTGACAGTTGACCTCAATGGTCTTCAATCGATGTTATTCGATAATATCTGACAGAGTTAGATGCAAACTCACTCAAATATATGAGAAATGTTGAAATTCGACTTCAAATTAGGAAGATAGACTTTGAAAATTTTCCATATTTTCAAAGTGACAGTTGACCTCAATGGGCTTCAATGGATGTTATTCGATGATATCTGACAGAGTTAGATGCAAACTCACTCAAATATATGAGAAATGTTGAAATTCGACTTCACATTAGGAAGATAGACTTTGAAAATTTTCCATATTTTCAAAGTGACAGTTGACCTTAATGGGCTTCAATGGATGTTATTCGATATCTGACAAAGTTAGATGCAAATTCACTCAAATATATGAGAACTGTTGAAATTCGACTTCAAATTAGGAACATAGACTTTGAAAATTTTCCATATTTACAAAGTGACAGTTGACCTCAATGGGCTTCAATTGATGTTATTCGATGACATCTGACAAAGTTAGATGCAAACTCACTCAAATATATGAGAAATGTTGAAATTCGACTTCAAATTAGGAAGATAGACTTTGAAAATTTTCAATTATTACAAAGTGACAGTTGACCTCAATGGTCTTCAATCGATGTTATTCGATAATATCTGACAGAGTTAGATGCAAACTCACTCAAATATATGAGAAATGTTGAAATTCGACTTCAAATTAGGAACATAGACTTTGAAAATTTTCCATATTTACAAAGTGACAGTTGACCTCAATGGGCTTCAATTGATGTTATTCGATGACATCTGACAAAGTTAGATGCAAACTCACTCAAATATATGAGAAATGTTGAAATTCGACTTCAAATTAGGAACATAGACTTTGAAAATTTTCCATATTTACAAAGTGACAGTTGACCTCAATGGGCTTCAATTGATGTTATTCGATGACATCTGACAAAGTTAGATGCAAACTCACTCAAATATATGAGAAATGTTGAAATTCGACTTCAAATTAGGAAGATAGACTTTGAAAATTTTCAATTATTACAAAGTGACAGTTGACCTCAATGGTCTTCAATCGATGTTATTCGATGATATCTGACAGAGTTAGATGCAAACTCACTCAAATATATGAGAAATGTTGAAATTCGACTTCAAATTAGGAACATAGACTTTGAAAATTTTCAATTATTACAAAGTGACAGTTGACCTCAATGGTCTTCAATCGATGTTATTCGATGATATCTGACAGAGTTAGATGCAAACTCACTCAAATATATGAGAAATGTTGAAATTCGACTTCAAATTAGGAAGATAGACTTTGAAAATTTTCCATATTTTCAAAGTGACAGTTGACCTCAATGGGCTTCAATGGATGTTATTCGATGATATCTGACAAAGTTAGATGCAAACTCACTCAAATATATGAGAAATGTTGAAATTCGACTTCACATTAGGAAGATAGACTTTGAAAATTTTCCATATTTTCAAAGTGACAGTTGACCTCAATGGGCTTCAATGGATGTTATTCGATGATATCTGACAAAGTTAGATGCAAACTCACTCAAATATATGAGAAATGTTGAAATTCGACTTCACATTAGGAAGATAGACTTTGAAAATTTTCAATTATTACAAAGTGACAGTTGACCTCAATGGGCTTCAATCGATGTTATTCGATGATATCTGACAGAGTTAGATGCAAACTCACTCAAATATATGAGAAATGTTGAAATTCGACTTCAAATTAGGAAGATAGACTTTGAAAATTTTCCATATTTACAAAGTGACAGTTGACCTCAATGGGCTTCAATTGATGTTATTCGATGACATCTGACAAAGTTAGATGCAAACTCACTCAAATATATGAGAAATGTTGAAATTCGACTTCAAATTAGGAAGATAGACTTTGAAAATTTTCCATATTTACAGTGACAGTTGACCTCAATGGGCTTCAATGGATGTTATTCGATGATATCTGACAAAGTTAGATGCTAACTCACTCAAATATATGAGAAATGTTGAAATTCGACTTCACATTAGGAAGATAGACTTTGAAAATTTTCAATTATTACAAAGTGACAGTTGACCTCAATGGGCTTCAATCGATGTTATTCGATGATATCTGACAGAGTTAGATGCAAACTCACTCAAATATATGAGAAATGTTGAAATTCGACTTCACATTAGGAAGATAGACTTTGAAAATTTTCAATTATTACAAAGTGACAGTTGAACTCAATGGGCTTCAATGGATGTTATTCGATGATATCTGACAAAGTAAGATGCAAACTCACTCAAATATATGAGAAATGTTGAAATTCGACTTCAAATTAGGAAGATAGACTTTGAAAATTTTCAATTATTACAAAGTGACAGTTGACCTCAATGGGCTTCAATGAATGTTATTCGATGATATCTGACAAAGTTAGATGCAAACTCACTCAAATATATGAGAAATGTTGAAATTCGACTTCACATTAGGAAGATAGACTTTGAAAATTTTCAATTATTACAAAGTGACAGTTGAACTCAATGGGCTTCAATGGATGTTATTCGATGATATCTGACAAAGTTAGATGCAAACTCACTCAAATATATGAGAAATGTTGAAATTCGACTTCACATTAGGAAGATAGACTTTGAAAATTTTCAATTATTACAAAGTGACAGTTGAACTCAATGGGCTTCAATGGATGTTATTCGATGATATCTGACAAAGTAAGATGCAAACTCACTCAAATATATGAGAAATGTTGAAATTCGACTTCAAATTAGGAAGATAGACTTTGAAAATTTTCAATTATTACAAAGTGACAGTTGACCACAATGGTCTTCAATCGATGTTATTCGATGATATCTGACAAAGTTAGATGCAAACTCACTCAAATATATGAGAAATGTTGAAATTCGACTTCAAATTAGGAAGATAGACTTTGAAAATTTTCAATTATTACAAAGTGACAGTTGACCTCAATGGTCTTCAATCGATGTTATTCGATGATATCTGACAGAGTTAGATGCAAACTCACTCAAATATATGAGAAATGTTGAAATTCGACTTCACATTAGGAAGATAGACTTTGAAAATTTTCCATATTTTCAAAGTGACATTTGACCTAAATGGGCTTCAATGGATGTTATTCGATGATATCTGACAAAGTTAGATGCAAATTCACTCAAATATATGAGAAATGTTGAAATTCGACTTCACATTAGGAAGATAGACTTTGAAAATTTTCAATTATTACAAAGTGACAGTTGACCTCAATGGTCTTCAATCGATGTTATTCGATGATATCTGACAGAGTTAGATGCAAACTCACTCAAATATATGAGAAATGTTGAAATTCGACTTCAAATTAGGAAGATAGACTTTGAAAATTTTCCATATTTTCAAAGTGACAGTTGACCTCAATGGGCTTCAATGGATGTTATTCGATGATATCTGACAGAGTTAGATGCAAACTCACTCAAATATATGAGAAATGTTGAAATTCGACTTCACATTAGGAAGATAGACTTTGAAAATTTTCCATATTTTCAAAGTGACAGTTGACCTTAATGGGCTTCAATGGATGTTATTCGATATCTGACAAAGTTAGATGCAAATTCACTCAAATATATGAGAACTGTTGAAATTCGACTTCAAATTAGGAACATAGACTTTGAAAATTTTCCATATTTACAAAGTGACAGTTGACCTCAATGGGCTTCAATTGATGTTATTCGATGACATCTGACAAAGTTAGATGCAAACTCACTCAAATATATGAGAAATGTTGAAATTCGACTTCAAATTAGGAAGATAGACTTTGAAAATTTTCAATTATTACAAAGTGACAGTTGACCACAATGGTCTTCAATCGATGTTATTCGATGATATCTGACAAAGTTAGATGCAAACTCACTCAAATATATGAGAAATGTTGAAATTCGACTTCAAATTAGGAAGATAGACTTTGAAAATTTTCAATTATTACAAAGTGACAGTTGACCTCAATGGTCTTCAATCGATGTTATTCGATGATATCTGACAGAGTTAGATGCAAACTCACTCAAATATATGAGAAATGTTGAAATTCGACTTCACATTAGGAAGATAGACTTTGAAAATTTTCAATTATTACAAAGTGACAGTTGACCTCAATGGTCTTCAATCGATGTTATTCGATGATATCTGACAGAGTTAGATGCAAACTCACTCAAATATATGAGAAATGTTGAAATTCGACTTCAAATTAGGAAGATAGACTTTGAAAATTTTCCATATTTTCAAAGTGACAGTTGACCTCAATGGGCTTCAATGGATGTTATTCGATGACATCTGACAAAGTTAGATGCAAACTCACTCAAATATATGAGAAATGTTGAAATTCGACTTCAAATTAGGAAGATAGACTTTGAAAATTTTCAATTATTACAAAGTGACAGTTGACCTCAATGGTCTTCAATCGATGTTATTCGATAATATCTGACAGAGTTAGATGCAAACTCACTCAAATATATGAGAAATGTTGGAATTCGACTTCAAATTAGGAACATAGACTTTGAAAATTTTCCATATTTACAAAGTGACAGTTGACCTCAATGGGCTTCAATTGATGTTATTCGATGACATCTGACAAAGTTAGATGCAAACTCACTCAAATATATGAGAAATGTTGAAATTCGACTTCAAATTAGGAACATAGACTTTGAAAATTTTCCATATTTACAAAGTGACAGTTGACCTCAATGGGCTTCAATTGATGTTATTCGATGACATCTGACAAAGTTAGATGCAAACTCACTCAAATATATGGGAAATGTTGAAATTCGACTTCAAATTAGGAAGATAGACTTTGAAAATTTTCAATTATTACAAAGTGACAGTTGACCTCAATGGTCTTCAATCGATGTTATTCGATGATATCTGACAGAGTTAGATGCAAACTCACTCAAATATATGAGAAATGTTGAAATTCGACTTCAAATTAGGAACATAGACTTTGAAAATTTTCCATATTTACAAAGTGACAGTTGACCTCAATGGGCTTCAATTGATGTTATTCGATGACATCTGACAAAGTTAGATGCAAACTCACTCAAATATATGAGAAATGTTGAAATTGGACTTCAAATTAGGAAGATAGACTTTGAAAATTTTCAATTATTACAAAGTGACAGTTGACCTCAATGGTCTTCAATCGATGTTATTCGATGATATCTGACAGAGTTAGATGCAAACTCACTCAAATATATGAGAAATGTTGAAATTCGACTTCAAATTAGGAAGATAGACTTTGAAAATTTTCCATATTTTCAAAGTGACAGTTGACCTCAATGGGCTTCAATGGATGTTATTCGATGATATCTGACAAAGTTAGATGCAAACTCACTCAAATATATGAGAAATGTTGAAATTCGACTTCAAATTAGGAAGATAGACTTTGAAAATTTTCCATATTTACAAAGTGACAGTTGACCTCAATGGGCTTCAATTGATGTTATTCGATGACATCTGACAAAGTTAGATGCAAACTCACTCAAATATATGAGAAATGTTGAAATTCGACTTCAAATTAGGAAGATAGACTTTGAAAATTTTCCATATTTACAGTGACAGTTGACCTCAATGGGCTTCAATGGATGTTATTCGATGATATCTGACAAAGTTAGATGCAAACTCACTCAAATATATGAGAAATGTTGAAATTCGACTTCAAATTAGGAAGATAGACTTTGAAAATTTTCCATATTTACAAAGTGACAGTTGACCTCAATGGGCTTCAATTGATGTTATTCGATGACATCTGACAAAGTTAGATGCAAACTCACTCAAATATATGAGAAATGTTGAAATTCGACTTCAAATTAGGAAGATAGACTTTGAAAATTTTCCATATTTACAGTGACAGTTGACCTCAATGGGCTTCAATGGATGTTATTCGATGATATCTGACAAAGTTAGATGCAAACTCACTCAAATATATGAGAAATGTTGAAATTCGACTTCACATTAGGAAGATAGACTTTGAAAATTTTCAATTATTACAAAGTGACAGTTGACCTCAATGGGCTTCAATCGATGTTATTCGATGATATCTGACAGAGTTAGATGCAAACTCACTCAAATATATGAGAAATGTTGAAATTCGACTTCAAATTAGGAAGATAGACTTTGAAAATTTTCAATTATTACAAAGTGACAGTTGACCTCAATGGTCTTCAATCGATGTTATTCGATGATATCTGAGAGAGTTAGATGCAAACTCACTCAAATATATGAGAAATGTTGAAATTCGACTTCAAATTAGGAAGATAGACTTTGAAAATTTTCCATATTTACAGTGACAGTTGACCTCAATGGGCTTCATTGGATGTTATTCGATGACATCTGACAAAGTTAGATACAAACTCACTCAAATATATGAGAAATGTTGAAATTCGACTTCAAATTAGGAAGATAGACTTTGAAAATTTTCCATATTTTCAATGTGACAGTTGACCTCAATGGGCTTCAATGGATGTTATTCGATGATATCTGACAAAGTTAGATGCAAACTCACTCAAATATATGAGAAATGTTGAAATTCGACTTCACATTAGGAAGATAGACTTTGAAAATTTTCAATTATTACAAAGTGACAGTTGACCTCAATGGGCTTCAATCGATGTTTATTCGATGATATCTGACAGAGTTAGATGCAAACTCACTCAAATATATGAGAAATGTTGAAATTCGACTTCAAATTAGGAAGATAGACTTTGAAAATTTTCCATATTTACAAAGTGACAGTTGACCTCAATGGGCTTCAATTGATGTTATTCGATGACATCTGACAAAGTTAGATGCAAACTCACTCAAATATATGAGAAATGTTGAAATTCGACTTCAAATTAGGAAGATAGACTTTGAAAATTTTCAATTATTACAAAGTGACAGTTGACCTCAATGGTCTTCAATCGATGTTATTCGATGATATCTGACAGAGTTAGATGCAAACTCACTCAAATATATGAGAAATGTTGAAATTCGACTTCAAATTAGGAAGATAGACTTTGAAAATTTTCCATATTTTCAAAGTGACAGTTGACCTCAATGGGCTTCAATGGATGTTATTCGATGATATCTGACAAAGTTAGATGCAAACTCACTCAAATATATGAGAAATGTTGAAATTCGACTTCACATTAGGAAGATAGACTTTGAAAATTTTCAATTATTACAAAGTGACAGTTGACCTCAATGGGCTTCAATCGATGTTATTCGATGATATCTGACAGAGTTAGATGCAAACTCACTCAAATATATGAGAAATGTTGAAATTCGACTTCAAATTAGGAAGATAGACTTTGAAAATTTTCCATATTTACAAAGTGACAGTTGACCTCAATGGGCTTCAATTGATGTTATTCGATGACATCTGACAAAGTTAGATGCAAACTCACTCAAATATATGAGAAATGTTGAAATTCGACTTCAAATTAGGAAGATAGACTTTGAAAATTTTCCATATTTACAGTGACAGTTGACCTCAATGGGCTTCAATGGATGTTATTCGATGATATCTGACAAAGTTAGATGCAAACTCACTCAAATATATGAGAAATGTTGAAATTCGACTTCACATTAGGAAGATAGACTTTGAAAATTTTCAATTATTACAAAGTGACAGTTGACCTCAATGGGCTTCAATCGATGTTATTCGATGATATCTGACAGAGTTAGATGCAAACTCACTCAAATATATGAGAAATGTTGAAATTCGACTTCAAATTAGGAAGATAGACTTTGAAAATTTTCAATTATTACAAAGTGACAGTTGACCTCAATGGTCTTCAATCGATGTTATTCGATGATATCTGAGAGAGTTAGATGCAAACTCACTCAAATATATGAGAAATGTTGAAATTCGACTTCAAATTAGGAAGATAGACTTTGAAAATTTTCCATATTTACAGTGACAGTTGACCTCAATGGGCTTCAATGGATGTTATTCGATGACATCTGACAAAGTTAGATACAAACTCACTCAAATATATGAGAAATGTTGAAATTCGACTTCAAATTAGGAAGATAGACTTTGAAAATTTTCCATATTTTCAATGTGACAGTTGACCTCAATGGGCTTCAATGGATGTTATTCGATGATATCTGACAAAGTTAGATGCAAACTCACTCAAATATATGAGAAATGTTGAAATTCGACTTCACATTAGGAAGATAGACTTTGAAAATTTTCAATTATTACAAAGTGACAGTTGACCTCAATGGGCTTCAATCGATGTTATTCGATGATATCTGACAGAGTTAGATGCAAACTCACTCAAATATATGAGAAATGTTGAAATTCGACTTCAAATTAGGAAGATAGACTTTGAAAATTTTCCATATTTACAAAGTGACAGTTGACCTCAATGGGCTTCAATTGATGTTATTCGATGACATCTGACAAAGTTAGATGCAAACTCACTCAAATATATGAGAAATGTTGAAATTCGACTTCAAATTAGGAAGATAGACTTTGAAAATTTTCAATTATTACAAAGTGACAGTTGACCTCAATGGTCTTCAATCGATGTTATTCGATAATATCTGACAGAGTTAGATGCAAACTCACTCAAATATATGAGAAATGTTGAAATTCGACTTCAAATTAGGAACATAGACTTTGAAAATTTTCCATATTTACAAAGTGACAGTTGACCTCAATGGGCTTCAATTGATGTTATTCGATGACATCTGACAAAGTTAGATGCAAACTCACTCAAATATATGAGAAATGTTGAAATTCGACTTCAAATTAGGAAGATAGACTTTGAAAATTTTCCATATTTACAAAGTGACAGTTGACCTCAATGGGCTTCAATTGATGTTATTCGATGACATCTGACAAAGTTAGATGCAAACTCACTCAAATATATGAGAAATGTTGAAATTCGACTTCAAATTAGGAAGATAGACTTTGAAAATTTTCAATTATTACAAAGTGACAGTTGACCTCAATGGTCTTCAATCGATGTTATTCGATGATATCTGACAAAGTTAGATGCAAACTCACTCAAATATATGAGAAATGTTGAAATTCGACTTCACATTAGGAAGATAGACTTTTAAAATTTTCAATTATTACAAAGTGACAGTTGACCTCAATGGGCTTCAATTGATGTTATTCGATGACATCTGACAAAGTTAGATGCAAACTCACTCAAATATATGAGAAATGTTGAAATTGGACTTCAAATTAGGAAGATAGACTTTGAAAATTTTCAATTATTACAAAGTGACAGTTGACCTCAATGGTCTTCAATCGATGTTATTCGATGATATCTGACAGAGTTAGATGCAAACTCACTCAAATATATGAGAAATGTTGAAATTCGACTTCACATTAGGAAGATAGACTTGGAAAATTTTCAATTATTACAAAGTGACAGTTGACCTCAATGGGCTTCAATCGATGTTATTCGATGATATCTGACAGAGTTAGATGCAAACTCACTCAAATATATGAGAAATGTTGAAATTCGACTTCAAATTAGGAAGATAGACTTTGAAAATTTTCAATTATTACAAAGTGACAGTTGACCTCAATGGTCTTCAATCGATGTTATTCGATGATATCTGAGAGAGTTAGATGCAAACTCACTCAAATATATGAGAAATGTTGAAATTCGACTTCAAATTAGGAAGATAGACTTTGAAAATTTTCCATATTTACAGTGACAGTTGACCTCAATGGGCTTCAATGGATGTTATTCGATGACATCTGACAAAGTTAGATACAAACTCACTCAAATATATGAGAAATGTTGAAATTCGACTTCAAATTAGGAAGATAGACTTTGAAAATTTTCCATATTTTCAATGTGACAGTTGACCTCAATGGGCTTCAATGGATGTTATTCGATGATATCTGACAAAGTTAGATGCAAACTCACTCAAATATATGAGAAATGTTGAAATTCGACTTCACATTAGGAAGATAGACTTTGAAAATTTTCAATTATTACAAAGTGACAGTTGACCTCAATGGGCTTCAATCGATGTTATTCGATGATATCTGACAGAGTTAGATGCAAACTCACTCAAATATATGAGAAATGTTGAAATTCGACTTCAAATTAGGAAGATAGACTTTGAAAATTTTCCATATTTACAAAGTGACAGTTGACCTCAATGGGCTTCAATTGATGTTATTCGATGACATCTGACAAAGTTAGATGCAAACTCACTCAAATATATGAGAAATGTTGAAATTCGACTTCAAATTAGGAAGATAGACTTTGAAAATTTTCAATTATTACAAAGTGACAGTTGACCTCAATGGTCTTCAATCGATGTTATTCGATAATATCTGACAGAGTTAGATGCAAACTCACTCAAATATATGAGAAATGTTGAAATTCGACTTCAAATTAGGAACATAGACTTTGAAAATTTTCCATATTTACAAAGTGACAGTTGACCTCAATGGGCTTCAATTGATGTTATTCGATGACATCTGACAAAGTTAGATGCAAACTCACTCAAATATATGAGAAATGTTGAAATTCGACTTCAAATTAGGAAGATAGACTTTGAAAATTTTCCATATTTACAAAGTGACAGTTGACCTCAATGGGCTTCAATTGATGTTATTCGATGACATCTGACAAAGTTAGATGCAAACTCACTCAAATATATGAGAAATGTTGAAATTCGACTTCAAATTAGGAAGATAGACTTTGAAAATTTTCAATTATTACAAAGTGACAGTTGACCTCAATGGTCTTCAATCGATGTTATTCGATGATATCTGACAAAGTTAGATGCAAACTCACTCAAATATATGAGAAATGTTGAAATTCGACTTCACATTAGGAAGATAGACTTTTAAAATTTTCAATTATTACAAAGTGACAGTTGACCTCAATGGGCTTCAATTGATGTTATTCGATGACATCTGACAAAGTTAGATGCAAACTCACTCAAATATATGAGAAATGTTGAAATTGGACTTCAAATTAGGAAGATAGACTTTGAAAATTTTCAATTATTACAAAGTGACAGTTGACCTCAATGGTCTTCAATCGATGTTATTCGATGATATCTGACAGAGTTAGATGCAAACTCACTCAAATATATGAGAAATGTTGAAATTCGACTTCAAATTAGGAAGATAGACTTTGAAAATTTTCCATATTTTCAAAGTGACAGTTGACCTCAATGGGCTTCAATGGATGTTATTCGATGATATCTGACAAAGTTAGATGCAAACTCACTCAAATATATGAGAAATGTTGAAATTCGACTTCAAATTAGGAAGATAGACTTTGAAAATTTTCAATTATTACAAAGTGACAGTTGACCTCAATGGTCTTCAATCGATGTTATTCGATGATATCTGACAGAGTTAGATGCAAACTCACTCAAATATATGAGAAATGTTGAAATTCGACTTCAAATTAGGAAGATAGACTTTGAAAATTTTCCATATTTTCAAAGTGACAGTTGACCTCAATGGGCTTCAATGGATGTTATTCGATGATATCTGACAAAGTTAGATGCAAACTCACTCAAATATATGAGAAATGTTGAAATTCGACTTCACATTAGGAAGATAGACTTTGAAAATTTTCAATTATTACAAAGTGACAGTTGACCTCAATGGTCTTCAATCGATGTTATTCGATGATATCTGAGAGAGTTAGATGCAAACTCACTCAAATATATGAGAAATGTTGAAATTCGACTTCAAATTAGGAAGATAGACTTTGAAAATTTTCCATATTTACAGTGACAGTTGACCTCAATGGGCTTCAATGGATGTTATTCGATGACATCTGACAAAGTTAGATACAAACTCACTCAAATATATGAGAAATGTTGAAATTCGACTTCAAATTAGGAAGATAGACTTTGAAAATTTTCCATATTTTCAATGTGACAGTTGACCTCAATGGGCTTCAATGGATGTTATTCGATGATATCTGACAAAGTTAGATGCAAACTCACTCAAATATATGAGAAATGTTGAAATTCGACTTCACATTAGGAAGATAGACTTGGAAAATTTTCAATTATTACAAAGTGACAGTTGACCTCAATGGGCTTCAATCGATGTTATTCGATGATATCTGACAGAGTTAGATGCAAACTCACTCAAATATATGAGAAATGTTGAAATTCGACTTCAAATTAGGAAGATAGACTTTGAAAATTTTCCATATTTACAAAGTGACAGTTGACCTCAATGGGCTTCAATTGATGTTATTCGATGACATCTGACAAAGTTAGATGCAAACTCACTCAAATATATGAGAAATGTTGAAATTCGACTTCAAATTAGGAAGATAGACTTTGAAAATTTTCAATTATTACAAAGTGACAGTTGACCTCAATGGTCTTCAATCGATGTTATTCGATGATATCTGACAAAGTTAGATGCAAACTCACTCAAATATATGAGAAATGTTGAAATTCGACTTCAAATTAGGAAGATAGACTTTGAAAATTTTCAATTATTACAAAGTGACAGTTGACCTCAATGGTCTTCAATCGATGTTATTCGATGATATCTGACAGAGTTAGATGCAAACTCACTCAAATATATGAGAAATGTTGAAATTCGACTTCACATTAGGAAGATAGACTTTGAAAATTTTCAATTATTACAAAGTGACAGTTGACCACAATGGTCTTCAATCGATGTTATTCGATGATATCTGACAAAGTTAGATGCAAACTCACTCAAATATATGAGAAATGTTGAAATTCGACTTCAAATTAGGAAGATAGACTTTGAAAATTTTCAATTATTACAAAGTGACAGTTGACCTCAATGGTCTTCAATCGATGTTATTCGATAATATCTGACAGAGTTAGATGCAAACTCACTCAAATATATGAGAAATGTTGAAATTCGACTTCAAATTAGGAACATAGACTTTGAAAATTTTCCATATTTACAAAGTGACAGTTGACCTCAATGGGCTTCAATTGATGTTATTCGATGACATCTGACAAAGTTAGATGCAAACTCACTCAAATATATGAGAAATGTTGAAATTCGACTTCAAATTAGGAAGATAGACTTTGAAAATTTTCCATATTTACAAAGTGACAGTTGACCTCAATGGGCTTCAATTGATGTTATTCGATGACATCTGACAAAGTTAGATGCAAACTCACTCAAATATATGAGAAATGTTGAAATTCGACTTCAAATTAGGAAGATAGACTTTGAAAATTTTCAATTATTACAAAGTGACAGTTGACCTCAATGGTCTTCAATCGATGTTATTCGATGATATCTGACAAAGTTAGATGCAAACTCACTCAAATATATGAGAAATGTTGAAATTCGACTTCACATTAGGAAGATAGACTTTTAAAATTTTCAATTATTACAAAGTGACAGTTGACCTCAATGGGCTTCAATTGATGTTATTCGATGACATCTGACAAAGTTAGATGCAAACTCACTCAAATATATGAGAAATGTTGAAATTGGACTTCAAATTAGGAAGATAGACTTTGAAAATTTTCAATTATTACAAAGTGACAGTTGACCTCAATGGTCTTCAATCGATGTTATTCGATGATATCTGACAGAGTTAGATGCAAACTCACTCAAATATATGAGAAATGTTGAAATTCGACTTCAAATTAGGAAGATAGACTTTGAAAATTTTCCATATTTTCAAAGTGACAGTTGACCTCAATGGGCTTCAATGGATGTTATTCGATGATATCTGACAAAGTTAGATGCAAACTCACTCAAATATATGAGAAATGTTGAAATTCGACTTCAAATTAGGAAGATAGACTTTGAAAATTTTCAATTATTACAAAGTGACAGTTGACCTCAATGGTCTTCAATCGATGTTATTCGATGATATCTGACAGAGTTAGATGCAAACTCACTCAAATATATGAGAAATGTTGAAATTCGACTTCAAATTAGGAAGATAGACTTTGAAAATTTTCCATATTTTCAAAGTGACAGTTGACCTCAATGGGCTTCAATGGATGTTATTCGATGATATCTGACAAAGTTAGATGCAAACTCACTCAAATATATGAGAAATGTTGAAATTCGACTTCACATTAGGAAGATAGACTTTGAAAATTTTCAATTATTACAAAGTGACAGTTGACCTCAATGGTCTTCAATCGATGTTATTCGATGATATCTGAGAGAGTTAGATGCAAACTCACTCAAATATATGAGAAATGTTGAAATTCGACTTCAAATTAGGAAGATAGACTTTGAAAATTTTCCATATTTACAGTGACAGTTGACCTCAATGGGCTTCAATGGATGTTATTCGATGACATCTGACAAAGTTAGATACAAACTCACTCAAATATATGAGAAATGTTGAAATTCGACTTCAAATTAGGAAGATAGACTTTGAAAATTTTCCATATTTTCAATGTGACAGTTGACCTCAATGGGCTTCAATGGATGTTATTCGATGATATCTGACAAAGTTAGATGCAAACTCACTCAAATATATGAGAAATGTTGAAATTCGACTTCACATTAGGAAGATAGACTTGGAAAATTTTCAATTATTACAAAGTGACAGTTGACCTCAATGGGCTTCAATCGATGTTATTCGATGATATCTGACAGAGTTAGATGCAAACTCACTCAAATATATGAGAAATGTTGAAATTCGACTTCAAATTAGGAAGATAGACTTTGAAAATTTTCCATATTTACAAAGTGACAGTTGACCTCAATGGGCTTCAATTGATGTTATTCGATGACATCTGACAAAGTTAGATGCAAACTCACTCAAATATATGAGAAATGTTGAAATTCGACTTCAAATTAGGAAGATAGACTTTGAAAATTTTCAATTATTACAAAGTGACAGTTGACCTCAATGGTCTTCAATCGATGTTATTCGATGATATCTGACAAAGTTAGATGCAAACTCACTCAAATATATGAGAAATGTTGAAATTCGACTTCAAATTAGGAAGATAGACTTTGAAAATTTTCAATTATTACAAAGTGACAGTTGACCTCAATGGTCTTCAATCGATGTTATTCGATGATATCTGACAGAGTTAGATGCAAACTCACTCAAATATATGAGAAATGTTGAAATTCGACTTCACATTAGGAAGATAGACTTTGAAAATTTTCAATTATTACAAAGTGACAGTTGACCACAATGGTCTTCAATCGATGTTATTCGATGATATCTGACAAAGTTAGATGCAAACTCACTCAAATATATGAGAAATGTTGAAATTCGACTTCAAATTAGGAAGATAGACTTTGAAAATTTTCCATATTTTCAAAGAGACAGTTGACCTCAATGGGCTTCAATGGATGTTATTCGATGATATCTGACAAAGTTAGATGCAAACTCACTCAAATATATGAGAAATGTTGAAATTCGACTTCAAATTAGGAAGATAGACTTTGAAAATTTTCAATTATTACAAAGTGACAGTTGACCTCAATAGGCTTCAATGGATGTTATTCGATGATATCTGACAAAGTTAGATGCAAACTCACTCAAATATATGAGAAATGTTGAAATTCGACTTCACATTAGGAAGATAGACTTGGAAAATTTTCAATTATTACAAAGTGACAGTTGACCTCAATGGGCTTCAATCGATGTTATTCGATGATATCTGACAGAGTTAGATGCAAACTCACTCAAATATATGAGAAATGTTGAAATTCGACTTCAAATTAGGAAGATAGACTTTGAAAATTTTCCATATTTACAAAGTGACAGTTGACCTCAATGGGCTTCAATTGATGTTATTCGATGACATCTGACAAAGTTAGATGCAAACTCACTCAAATATATGAGAAATGTTGAAATTCGACTTCAAATTAGGAAGATAGACTTTGAAAATTTTCCAATTATTACAAAGTGACAGTTGACCTCAATGGTCTTCAATCGATGTTATTCGATGATATCTGACAAAGTTAGATGCAAACTCACTCAAATATATAGAGAAATGTTGAAATTCGACTTCAAATTAGGAAGATAGATTTTGAAAATTTTCAATTATTACAAAGTGACAGTTGACCTCAATGGGCTTCAATCGATGTTATTCGATGATATCTGACAAAGTTAGATGCAAACTCACTCAAATATATGAGAAATGTTGAAATTCGACTTCAAATTAGGAAGACAGACTTTGAAAATTTTCAATTATTACAAAGTGACAGTTGACCTCAATGGGCTCCAATGGATGTTATCCGATGATATCTGACAAAGTTAGATGCAAACTCACTCAAATATATGAGAAATGTTGAAATTCGACTTCAAATTAGGAAGATAGACTGAAAATTTCCAATTATTACAAAGTGACAGTTGACCTCAATGGGCTTCAATGGATGTTATTCGATGATATCTGACAAAGTTAGATGCAAACTCACTCAAATATATGAGAAATGTTGAAATTCGACTTCAAATTAGGAAGATAGACTGAAAATTTCCAATTTTCACAAAGTGACAGTTGACCTCAATGGGCTTCAATCGATGTTATTCGATGATATCTGACAAAGTTAGATGCAAACTCACTCAAATATATGAGAAATGTTGAAATTCGACTTCAAATTAGGAAGATAGACTTGGAAAATTTTCAATTAACACAAAGTGACAGTTGACCTCAATGGGCTTCAATCGATGTTATCTGACAAAGTTAGATGCAAACTCACTCAAATATATGAGAAATGTTGAAATTTTACGTCAAATTAGGAAGATAGACTTTGGAAATTTTCAATTATTACAAAGTGACAGTTGACCTCAATGGGCTTCAATGGATGTTATTCGATGATATCTGACAAAGTTGGATGCAAACTCACTCAAATATATAAGAAATGTTGAAATTCGACTTCAAATTAGGAAGATAGACTTTGAAAATTTCCAATTATTACAAAGTGACAGTTGACCTCAATGGGCTTCAATCGATGTTATTCGATA